>NC_079163.1:134203706-134507727 GCF_947563725.1 Argiope bruennichi
TTCCCAGTTATCGTCTCATATGCTGATAGAGGAAAGGCGACTGCATGCCCTACTCGTTACATTTTCCAGCGAGCAGACTGGGTTACATTCACGCAATTGGCACATATCACTCAGGCTATGGTCAGTACATCAGACGTATCGGAAGCAATACAAATTGTAGTTAATACACTAATAAATGCCGCAAATATCACCATCCCCAAAAGCTCCCCACGTCCAAAAAAATGTTGCAGACCATGGTGGAATAAAGCTTGCCGTGACAGTCACAAACAGCAGAAAAAATTATGGAACATTTTTCGAAGATACCCAACAACTGAGAACTTCGTCGCTTTTAAAAGATCCAAAGCGCTAGCTCGTCGCATTTGCCGTCGTACTGAGAGGGAATCATGGATAAAATTTGTATCATTCATTACATCCTCTGCATCTAGTAAACTTTTATGGAGGAAAGTAAAGGCCGCTAATGGTTGGTTGGTTGGTTTGCTGTATTTTATTGGCGCAAGAGCCATGTTTTGACTAAACTGCGCCAGTAAAATGGTTAGAATTATTTCAATACCAGTTTAAAAGTAAGAAAAAAAAATGATTTTTTCGAAACGTTTTTAAATTCAACATTTAAAATTGATGAATAAAACAAGAAATTGGATCAGAGACGATTTAAAAAGGCAATAAAATCTAAATAGAGTGATAAAATCCAATGATTTTTAAGAAGTGAAAAATATTTTTGTGGGGATATTCACCCACTAAATATAGAAGAGTTAACGGTGTCGTCGAAGGAAACAAATGATTACGATGATGATTAAAAGAGGGACATTGTATTAAAATGTGTAAAACGGTAAAATCTACAATGCAAGTCGGGCCCATTGGTGCTTCATCCCCAAACAACAAATGTTTACGAGTAAAACGGGTGTGCCCTATGCGAAGACGAGTCAGTTTTACATCAATCTCTCGCATAGGCACAGCAGGCCATAAATCGACAGAAGTTTTAATTGAATAAAGTTTATTATGGACCTGTGTATCCCAGTCGTTCTGCCATAACTGGTTAATAAAATCAGAGAATGTTCTCTTCACGTCTGCATATACAAGAGGATGCTGCAGAAACGAAGAAGCTTCTTTTGCAGCTTTATCCGCCAACTCATTTCCAAAAATACCGACATGGCTTGGAACCCAAGAGAAAATTATATTAAAGCCCTTATTGCGAAGGGTGCGTAAAGACGATAAAATATCAACAGCAACCGGGTGAATTCGGTTGTTAAAATTATAAAGGGTTTTTAATTCACTCATGCTATCAGAATATAAACAAAATTTACGTTGGACAGAAAGTGAAATCTGCTGAAGTGCACACAGAATGGCTGTTAGTTCAGCAGTAAAGACTGAACAAGAGTTATGCAGGCGATGACTGTGAATAGCAGATCCTAAAACTATTCCACAGCCAACATGTTCATCTGTTTTTGAACCGTCGGTGTAAATCGGTGTGTAGGAATGATAATGATTGCGATGAGAATTAAAAATTTGCTGAAAAACAATCGGAGCTATTGTAGATTTGTCAAAGCCGGAAAAAGGATTCAAGAAGGAGAAATCTGGTATATCCCAAGGTGAAAAAACCAAAGGGTCTGAATTTTCGAAGGTAACGTTGCTCAGGTTTGATTCGTTTATAATTCCTTTGATCCTCTCACTGAAAAGTAGTATATGAGAAGGGCGATCATTATAAAGTTTGCGAAGGGAAGCAGAAAACTGAATATGGGACATCGGATGTTGTGGGACGCAAAGTGTTCGAAAATAGTATTGAGTAGAGATTTTCTTTCTGCGTAAATCAAGCGGTAACTGATGGCATAAAACATAAAGGCTTTTCACAGGTGAAGTGCGGAAAGCACCAGAGCAAATTCTTCGAGCTGCGTGATGAATGATATCTAATCTGCGTAAAACAGAAGGTCTGGCAGAACCATAAACCATACATGCATAATCAATCCAAGATAAAATAACAGCATTGTAGATACGAAGAAGGGATGCGCGATCAGCACCCCAAGATGTACAAGAAAGCACCTTGAGGATATTTAAGGACCCCTCACACTTCTTCCGTAATTGCAAGATATGCGGGATGAAAGTGAGTTTCTTGTCGAAAACCACTCCTAAAAACCGCATTTCATCAACAACAGGAATAATAATATCTCTTATTGACAGAATAGGGTCAAGATGAATGCTCCTTTTTCTACAGAAATGAACACACTCTTTTCAGCTGAAAGTTTATGTCCATTCTCATCGCACCAACTCAACGATTTGTTGATAGCATTTTGTAATTGCCGTTCAATTAAGTGCACGTTACTCCCTTGACAAGAGATCTGCAAATCATCGACATAACAGATGGTGGCAAAATATGTAAAATTTCACTAAAATGTAGGATTAATAGTGTTACGCTGAGGACACTTCCTTGCGGAACACCCTCAGCCTGAATAAAAACATCAGAATAAAAATTTCCCAGCCGTACTCGAAACGTACGAGTCGACAAGAAACATTCAATAAAACTTGGGAGGTTTCCTTTAAAACGCAAGTCAAAAAGTTTTTTTAAAATACCATAACGCCAAGTACGGTCATATGCCTTTTCTATGTCAAAGAAAATGGAGACAAGATTATTTCTATGGACAAACGCGTTGCGAATTTGGGTTTCTAATTGGACAATATTATCAATAGTTGAACGTCCTTTACGAAAACCACTTTGTTGGGGCGGAATGCAAGCTTTTTTCTCCAGTTCAAAGACAAGTCGGGCATTGACCATACGCTCAAGAGTCTTACAAAGGACACTAGTTAGAGCAATCGGTCTGTAGTTCAGAGGGTTAGCAGGATCTTTGCCCGGTTTCAGAATGGGAATCACAAAAGCTTCTTGCCACTGGTATGGGAACTTTTGCTCACTCCAGACTCTGTTAAACAAATATAAGAGACTAGAGAGCGATTCCGAATCCAAATGGCGAGGCATATTATACGTGATTCCGTCTGGGCCAAGGCTGGTATCATGAGTTTGAGATAAAGCTGAAATTAAGTCGATCATCTTGAACTCGCAATTGTACGGAAGAGGTGTTCGAGCATGAAAATTCAAAGAATGTTTTTCCGCGCGATTTTTAATTGCTATGAACGAAGAACTATAGCAATCAATAGCGGAATTTTGTGCAAATGTCTGCCCAAAAATATTAACGATATCCAATGAAGCAGAGTTAATCGTACTTCCAGTTTTAAGAACAGGAAAAGAAAATTCCCGATAGACTCCATGTGCGGACTTCACTTTCTTCCACAATTGTTTACTTGTAGTACAAGGTGTGATCGAAGATACATATTTTATCCAAGAATCCCTCTGACTTCGACGACGAATGCGACGAGCAATGGCTTTAGCACGTTTGAATGGGACGAGATTTTCTGTGGTGGGGTACCTTCGGAAGATATTCCACAGCTTTTTCTGTTGTTTGTGGCTGTCACGACAGGCTTCATTCCACCAGGATTTTCGGAATTTCCGTAGGCGTGGTGAAGTTTTAGGAATTGTTTTTCAGCGGCACTAATTAAACATTCAATGACGTTTCGTACTGCTTCCGTGATGCATGTAGTATTGACCATAGACTTTGTAATTTTTCCATATTGTCTGAAGGCCTCCCAATCCGCTCGCTGGAATAGATAACGCTGTGGCAGACATGTTCCACAGCCTCTATCAGCATGAGAGACAATTAGAGGAAAATGATCACTTTTACGGAGATCATTTCCAACTTTCAAATTCAAAAATGGTAATAACTCTTTAGAACATATGGCCAAATCGAGATTATGGAAGGTACGAGTGGGTTCATGAAAGTACGTTTTATCATCCTTATTGAGCAGACAGAGATAGTTGTCGGTTAAAAAGTGTTCAATCTGTCACCCACGAGTGTTTGTACTTCCCGAACCCCACAAGGAACTATGTGCATTAAAATCACCAATGATCAAAAAGGGTGTTGGAAGCTGGTCCACCAAGTTATTAAGTGTCTGTTGGTTAATGACATCATGAGGTGGCAAGTAGATACTACAGACTGTAACCAGTGTTCTGGTATGAACTTGTACAGCCACAGCCTGTAGAGGTGTATGTAAAGTTAAAGGTGTGCTCGGGAAAAGGTTTGATGTCAAGATGCAGACACCTCCAGAATTGTGCACTCCGGTGCCTGCATCTTTTCGAACACAATTTTATCCACGAAGTTTTAATGGGATGTTTGGTGTTAAGAAGGTTTTTTGTACACCAAAACAAACAGGATGAAAATTGTTAATTATGGTCTTGATGCCATGAAGTTTGGACCGCATGCCGCGACAATTCCAAGAGAGGATGGTACCCATCAAGAGAGTCGCTTGGAAGTAGAAGGAGCAGTTGTTGGAGTTGCCTGGTCTTCGCAACTCATTTCAAGTTCGTCTTCATCCTCAGACGGATGTAATTTAAAGTCGGGACTGTAAAGCGTGTCGCCAAAGATGGATTATAAATCCTTATGCACCACACCCTTAGTTGCTAGTCCCAAAGCAACAGAATTTTTTGAGGTTGATTTTTTCAATTTCTTTTGCAAGTCTTTATGTGTAAGGCCACGTTTTGCTAAATTTAAGGTCAGTGATGTGTGTGATTTTGACTTTGATTTTGATTTCTGCTTAACAGGTTTAGGGTTGTCAAGTGCAGCATTTGTAGAAAGCTCTGTGTCAGAGTCTGATGTTTTTACAGGAGGGTTGGAATTTTTGACGTATTTTATACAGTTTTCACATGAGCTATTTTCACAAAACGGCTTCTTAACAACTGAAGCATAGCTGACACCAGGTATGGGAGTTTGAGCCTGAACTTTTTTTCTAGCTTCGGGGTAGCTTAAATTTTCTTTCACTTTAATGGTAGTAACTTGTTTTTCCAGTGTCCAGCAAGGGCAGGATCGAGAATAAGAGGGGTGTTTACCTTTGCAGTTCACGCACATTTCTTGTGCAGAACACTGCTGACTGTCATGACCTTTTTGTGCACAGCGGGCACATGTGACAGACCCGCGGCAATTTGCTTTCGAATGGCGAAACGTTGGCACTGGAAACACCTTAATGGGTTGGGAATATAGGGCCTAACCGGCAACTTAATGTAGCCTGCGTATACGAATTCAGGTAATTTTGGCGTCTGAAAGGTAAGAATATGGTGCTTAGTTTCGAGGAGTTGTCCGTCACGCCGTATAGCAATTCGACGAACGTGTGTAACTCCTTGCGATTTCATTTCAGAAGTTATTTCAATTGGGGACATTTAATAACTCCCCGCAGGTAATGACGCCTTTTGAAGTATTTAAAGATTGGTGAGGGGTTACTATGACCGATATCGTTGCCAAGGCCTTAAGTTTCTGTATTTGGTTAGCTTGCTTTCGAGATGAGACCTCTACCAGCAAGTCGCCAGATCTCATCTTTCGAATGAATGAGACTTCTACGACTGTTGCTTGTATAGCTTTCTGGACCAAGAAGGGAGATACAGTTTCAAAAGTCTCTTTTTGTTCGGAGACACGTTTAATAATGAAAAAAGAATCAAAGTGTTCATGTTGGTTAAAAGAAATATGTGATTTACGATGCCCACTGAAGGGACCCTTTTTGGGAGGAGCCATGCGATATGGTGAAAGATTCGGGCCCGACGGCACCGCCCACCACGGAGCCCAACAAGGGAAGGCAGCCACTGGCTCTGGCCATTCCCAGCCTCGGCGCTTACCTTGGTGCTAGCCGGAACCTATACGCTCGGAGTTACCCCCGGGGACAGTGACCACCCTTAACGCCAAGCCCAAGGAGTAACCCCTTTGCTTGATCCCTAGCAGACTAGCCACTCAGGTGACCACAGTGCACCACCCGTCTTTCTAGTGGCTTTGCACGCACTGCCAACACGTGGGGTTTTGGCTGTCCATGAGAAACAAGAAGCAAACAGAACAGCGACAGCTCCTCATGGAGAGATCCCTCGCTTGCCGTCGAGGGAAGGAAAGACACAGCAGAAAGCAGAAGGCGTAGTGGAGAGCGAACAAAAAGGGAGTAAAGATCCCTGGGTACCTCGGGATTGGGACACCCGTACTCACCTAAAGAAGGTGAGTCCCTGAGGGTAGGCCGGTAATGGAATTTATAGTGAATCGTCCATTCCTGTATAAAAACAGGAAGTGAGATACTACATTCTGCGCCATTAGACGTAGCTAATATTCTAGGAGAAGCATTCGCACACGTTTCCGCAATAGATTCTTATAGTCCTAATTTCCTGGCAATTAAGCATCCCGTGGAACAGTTGCCTTTGCGTTTTAATGATCAAAGCACTCACTCATACAACTGTGAATTTAGGATGTACGAATTGAAAGCAGCATTATCCAAGATGCATGATACCATTCCCGGGCCAGATGGAATCACTTACAATATGCTTCGCCATTTGAGTAGGACTTCTCTTTCAAATCTTTTACTGTTATTTAACAGAATTTGGATTGAGCAAACGTACCCTTCAAAATGGTGTGAAGCTATTGTGATTCCAATCTTAAAACCCGGTAAAGAGTCATCGAACCCTCTGAATTACAGGGCGATTGCTTTGACAAATTGTCTTTGTAAGATCTTTGAGCGCATGGACAATGCTCGCCTTGTGTATGAACTGGAGAAACAAGGATGCATCCCCCCGTTGCAAAGTGGTTTCCGAAGAGGTAGATCAACTTTTGATAACTTCGTTTTATTGGAAACCCAGATACGCAACACAGGAGGAATCACCTTGTCTCTATATTTTTCGACATAGAGAAAGCGTATGACCGTGCATGGCGCTATGGTATACTATCCACACTTTTTAAGTTTGGTTTTAGAGGAAACTTGCCCATATTTTTACAATTTTTTTTATCACTTCGTACTTTTCGTGTTCGCGTTGGTGATTGTTACTCAAATAATTTTATACAAGCTGAGGGTGTTCCACAGGGAAGTGTCCTCAGTGTCACACTTTTTATAGTTCATCTGAGTCGAATTTTATCTTTTTTACTATCATCTGTTCATGGAACTCTTTACGTTGATGATCTGCAGATGTCGTGCCAATGTAGCAATATGAATCTCATAGAGCGGCAGTTACAAAATGCAGTCAATAAAGTGGTAATTTGGTGTAACAATAATGGGCACGCAATCTCTCCTGAGAAGAGTAGGTGTGTTCACTTCTGTCGGAAGAGAATCATTCATACAGATCCGAATATTTATATTCAAGACGTACCTATTCCTGTGGTGGATGAAATTCGGTTTTTGGGAGTGATATTCGATCGAAAGCTTACCTTTCTTCCGCATGTTTTGCACTTACGGAAGAGGTGTGAAAAAACATTAAATATATTGAAAGTACTCTCCAAAACATCATGGAGTGTTGATCGAACCTCCCTGCTCCGTATTTACCAAGCAGTCATCTTGTCCCGTATTGATTACGGCTGCATGGTGTATGGCTCAACACGTCCTACTATTTTACGGCGATTGGACACCATTCACCACACTGCTCTGCGGATCTGCTCCGGAGCATTTCGAACCTCTCCAGTAGAAAGCTTACATGTTATTTGCCACCAGTTGCCACTTCATTTGCGGCGTCAGAAATTGTCTACATTATTATATTTTCGTGCAAATTCTATCCCAAATCATCCTATTTGTCGCACGGTACTTCCTGTTTCTCTTCGAAGGATTTACGAATTGCGACCTTCCCATATTCTTCCTTATTGGAAAAGAGTCAAAAGTTTCCTACATTGTTCGGACCTTTATAGTATTGCCATTAAGTCATTTGATTTTTATACCTTTCCTCCTTGGGATACCCAGCAATTTTCTTTCCTGAACCCTTTTTTAGAATTCGATAAATTATCAACTAATCCTGCTATTTTCCAACAACTGTTTCATCAGCATCGCTGTCAGTATTCTTCTTTTACACCAGTTTTTACAGATGTCTCGAAATCAGACGGGCACGTTGGTTGTGCAATTATAACTCCATCTGATACACTGAGCTATCGTTTACACAACAGTAGCTCTGTATTTACGGCTGAGTTAGTAGCAATTTTCTGTGCTCTACAAGAAATCTCTTTTACTCAGCTTAATTTCATCCTTTATACTGACAGTATGAGTGCTTTAGAAACACTTTCTAACTATCAGATTCAGATGCACCCAGTTGCTGTCCAGATTTTATTCATATTGAGAATCACGCAAAATAGAGGTTTTAAAGTCATTTTTTGCTGGGTACCGGAGCATGTAGGTATTTACGGCAATGAAAGGGAAGATGTTGCTGCTAAAGCTGCATCAACCTTTCTAACACATTCACTTGCCTATTCTGATGCTAAAAGGTCCTTCACTAGTTCGCTCTTTACTAAGTGGCAGCAATCATGGGATCTGCAGATCCATAACAAATTACACCCAATTAAACCGACAATAGGTTTGTGGCCTGTCCACCCTATACGAGAGGTTTATGTCAAATTGACTCGCCTCCGTAGGACATAGTCGTTTTACACACAAACATCTCCTTTTGGCCAGGCAACACCAAAGTGCTCCACATGTCGTGTAGATTTTACCATTAAACATATTTTAATCGAATGCGCATCTTTTAATTCCTTTCGTTTACACTTTTTTAAATCATCGTCATTAACTTTACAAGACCTGGTAGGTAAAAAATTCCACCCAAACATTTTTAAATTTTTAAAAACCATTGGTTTTTATAGTTATATTTAGCATTATTTAACTTCTGTTCAGATTCGACAATTCACGTCAATTCATTGTAACGTTTGTCTTTCGAATCAGTATTTCATTTATAAATTCATTAACCTTATACATTCTTCCACTTTCATTTTCCCCATTTTTAGATACATTTGGCTTTTATATCTTAAAATGTGTACTTAGATAAATTAATTTTATGTTTTTTACCATCTGCTTGGCGCAGCATAGAAAAACATGGCTCTTGCACCAAAAAAACCGAACAACCAACCAACCCAGTCCATACCCCTTTCCAGATCTCTTGTTATAAACACTTAATTCTTACTACAAAGGGTGCAATCAATCCCACAGAATCAAAAATTCTCGCTGCAGTCTATAGAACTCAACGTTTGGTATTGTCCAAACCACCCAAACTATCCACCAACCCTTTACTTCCAATGACAAAACATCTTTGTCGGGGTTCCAATTTAGCCCCAGCACTTTAAATTCAACGCCTTCTTCTTCACTCTCGCAAAATCCGGTTTTGACCCATAAAACTCTCAAGTCACTATTGTTGGACCTTAATTTTCTTAATTTAAACCCACCACTTCTCAAATTCGTCATAGCATCTGATGATAACGCAAACGCTTCCATCAGACTATCCGCAACAAAATACAAATCATCTACATACAAACCAGAATTTAGCATTAAAACTGAATCGGGTCTTTCGGTTTCGAATTTTGAAATGTGATGTTTAATTACAGCATTCAAAATAAACGGAG
This sequence comes from Argiope bruennichi, assembly GCF_947563725.1. NCBI lineage: Eukaryota > Metazoa > Arthropoda > Arachnida > Araneae > Araneidae > Argiope > Argiope bruennichi. The sequence goes on from NC_079163.1 coordinate 134,213,129, forward strand.
AAGTTTTGCATCGGAAGGGTAATCTGGTCATCTGCATAATCTTATAGTCCACATTATCGCTACCTCCATTACAAAGAGATTTCAAAAAAATTACGATCTTCAGGAGCCATTCCTATTATTAAAAATGCCTTTTCCATGTCCCTGTGAAATACATCCTTAAATCTCCTGAATTTCATTATTACATCAAGAATATGCTAGGATTCAAATTCGGACCCGCCTCTAAACAATCATTAAGTGACAAGTTTTGTCCAGATTTGGAACCACAATTGAAAACCACACAAACTTTAGTCGTATCCTTATCCGCTCTGACCACTGCTCTATGAGGCATGAAATATTCATTCTTATCCCTACCACATTCTTCAATTATTCCATTAGTTTCCTGATCCCGATAAGCACTAGCTATCCATCCATCCATTTTTATTGAACCCTTTTTTTAATTTGTCGAATCGCCTCTTGGCCAGACAAAAGCTGTTCTCTAATTTTCTGGGATCAGTCCTCCACTACAACTTGGCACCATATCTTCCATCTTTTAATTCTAGGCCCCTATTAAATTTGTGTAACAATTTCCTATCGGTTACATTCATTTCAGTCTTGTCTCTGATGCCCAACGTTTCCAAATCCCATAGCACCTGAGCATCTGACGCAGACACTAAAAAATTTGCTGAACAAGGACCACTACTTCCGCTTTGAGTACCCTGTAATGTGAACCGAAAAATAGTAGGAACATAGGTCACTATTGTTTAATTTCTCATCGTGACATGCATCTAATATCCGCCCAAGACATCTCCAATCAAAATGTCAAATTTTGCCTTGATTTCACACGTGTCGGCAAGATTTAAGTCTCGTGACTGCATACCTTTCCGGACATCTGCGTTGGGAATAGCCACAGGAGCAGTAGTGACTGTATAGACTATTAGTACTTCTACAGAAATTAGCTGATCAGGGTCGTATAAGCTGATGAGGGTTATTACTCCGACGTTATGTGTTCTCTCCACAGGCTCGACAGAACAAAAGGGGGAAAAAAACAGACAACCTTTCTTACCGAATCGATTTCAATTTTAAGCAATTAGCCAATGATCTCGTACACCAACTTCTTTTGCTACCATTATCACACAAAATTCTTATCATTTTACTCAAATTTAATTCCGAATTCCTAGCATAAATACTGCATGCAAGCAAAAGAACTGTAGGTACACCTGTACTAGTTACAGATGAGTTGCACTGCGTACTTGTTGCAGTATCAGGTTGCATGCTTTGTACCTCATTTTCATCTCTTTTATGATGAATAAGAGTGTGATGCGGACCACCACAAAAACAATTTCTCAATTTGTAAGTTCTCGCACAACATTCTGAAGAAAAACCCTTGAAACATAAATTATTACCCTTCACAAAGCTTACTTTATTCTTCACTGAAAGTCTTTTAAACCCAACACAATTAGATAACAGATGGGTCCCAGTGTTAGAAAATCTACCTTTCATTTTTCTCACACTAGATAGATACACATTAGATTCAGTTTTACTGTTATAATTACGGCGTTTATTAGCCAAAGACACTTCACCCTCCCACCTCCAACAAATGAATGTGGTCTCGTATACGTAGACTCTACCTTTTATTTACCCTTTTAAGTCAAATAAATATCACATTCCTAATCTAAAGCCTGAAGTCTAAATCATGTCTACCCCTCCTTACCGCCACATTATTTCTTAACTCGTGATCAAGTTCACTATATAGTTTATCAGAAAATATCAATTGACATAACGATTTAAAATCCTCAACTGCTCTCAAGCTGCAGTAATATTCGAAATTAGCCCTCAGTCAAGATGCGAATTGCACATAATTCTCTGTTGGGAAATTTTTTCGAGTTGCGAGACTGATCCAAACATTCCTGGGGGGTGGGCTGAAATTCCTTCAAAACGATAGCTTTAAGTTTATCGTAATTCGCAATGTCTTCCTCAGTTACATAAACCATTAAATTTGAAACCCTTTCTCCTAAAATATGTAACAAAATCTCCGCTTTCAAATAGTGTGGCATGTTTTTGGTTTTAAACACTTTTTCAAACGACTGGAAGAAAAAAATTAAAGGATTCTGCTCTAGTAGGTATGGGAATGGTCAACGTTTTGATTCATTGGCTAAACCATTCAACCCATTTTGCAACGCCAATTGTCTTTCTAATTGTGCCAATTTTACCCGTTCTATTTCCAACCTCCTTACCTCATTTTCCTTTTACTTCTTTAAATTTTTATCCTCGATTATATTATCAGTTACACCTTGTACAAAATCTGGTTCTTTCTTAAATACTTCGCTTCGTTTAATTATTTCAAATCAATTAATTTTAGGTCCTCCGTAACATCAAAACCAATCTCCTCCGCAACTAATCTCAACTCGTCCTTCATCAAATTACCAAACGACATTTTCTACACTTATTGCACAAAAATATTATCAATAAAATCGCTAAAATCTACCCGACAATAAGACACTCAAAATATCATTACATGAATTTGACCAGTAAAACCTATAAAAAACACAATTAAAATTGACAAACTAAAACAACAAATTATACCACGACAATCTCAAAATTCAAATGCAAACAACCGAAAAAACACCACACTCAACACCCCATTGCTGAGACCAAAATTAATGTTTACAATTAAGTTATACGAAACCAAACCAAAACTCACTCCCCAACAACTAGCAGCAGTTCAGCTAAAAGTTTTATTGAATCATCACTGACGCACACACACATACTCAAATACATTTCTAAATTTCGCGTTTATATGGGAGGAGGCGCAGCCCCCTCTTTCAGAAAAAGAATAATTCTTAACATATCAATACGGGTGTCCCAATCCCGAGGTACCCAGGGATCTTTACTCCCTTTCAGTTCACTCTCCTCTACGCCTTCTGCTTTTTGCTGTGTCTTTCCTTCCCTCGACTGCAAGCGAGGGAGCTCTCCATGAGAAGCTGTCGCCGCTGTGTTTGCTTCTAGCTTATCATGGACAGCCAAAACCCCACGTGTTTGCCGTGCGTGGCGACCCATTTGAAAGACGGGTGGTGTACTGTGGTCCCCTGTGCATCAATCGGCTGGTTATTAATCACCTAAGTGGTTAGTTTGCTAGGGATCAAGCGAAGGGGTTACTCCTTGGGCTTGGCGTTAAGGGTGGTCACTGTCCCCGGGGGTAACTCCCAGCGTATAGGTTACGGCTAGCACTAAGGTGTATGCCGAGGCTGGGAAAGACCAGAGCCGGTAATTGCCTTCCCTTGTTGGGCTCCGTGGTGGGCGGTGCCGTCGGGTCCGAATCTCTTTCAATGTCGTATGGGCTCCTCCAAACGCGGTCCCTTCGGTGGGCGTCGTATCGTTCCAAATACTTTAACTGTTCCAAATCACGATTCCTTTTTTGTTGTCAAGCGTGTTTCCGAGAAAAATGAAAATTTTAATTCTGTATCACCTTTCCTCGTACAGAGGGCATTCACAGCAACCGTAGGCGAGGTTTCTTCAATCCGAAAAATGCGTTCTGGCGACTTGCTGGTTGAAGTGAATTCAAAAAAGCAAGCCCAGCAAATATTAAAATTGAAAGCTTTAGCTACCATTCCAGTTACAGTCAGTCCACACACGTCATTAAATTATTCTAAAGGCGTTATAACCTGCGGGGAATTGTTTAATGTTCCCCTTGAAGAAATATCTGCAGAACTAAAACATCAAGGTGTCACTAATGTACAACAGATCTCTATACGGCGGGATGGCCAAATCCTTCCCACTAAACAATATATACTTACTTTCCATAGTCCAACTTTACCAGAATTTATTTATGCAGGCTACATTAAATTACCAGTAAGACATTATATTCCTAACCCGTTGAGATGTTTTCAGTGTCAGCGTTTCGGCCACTCTAAAGCCAACTGCCGCGGGACTCTCACTTGCGCCCGCTGTGCTGAAAAAGGGCACGATAGTCAGCAGTGCTCCGCACCTGAAAAGTGTGTGAACTGTGGTGGCAGCCACACTTCATTTTCTACATCGTGTAAACGTTGGACACTTGAGAAAAAAATCATTACAGTGAAAATAAAAGAAGCCTTATCTTACCCTGAAGCCAGAAAGAAAATTTTATCTCAAACACCGACTCCCGGTCTGAGTTATGAATCCGCCGTACAGAAATCGTTTTGCGTAAACTGTACGTGCCAGAACTGTCTCAAAAATCCTAGCCATTCTAAAACAAATACAAAAACATCGGATTCCGATTCTGGATCAAACACCAACACCACTTTAGAAATTCGTAGACCTGAAAAGGCTTTAAGAAAATCAAAATCTCAAAATTCTCTGAAGTTGAAGCTTTCAAAACGTGGCCTCTCAAAAACAAGATTGCCTTCTAAGTTGAAATTGTCTAAAGGTCAGAAATCCGTCGCCTTGGGACTTGCGACGCAGTTCATAAGGACTTGACATCTATTTTTGGTGAGCACCCAAAAGTCCTGAACTCATCGCGCTTCATCCGTCTGAAGAAGAGGATGAAGAAATGAGTTGCGATGTCTCGCAACACTCAAACACCGTCTCCAATACCTTTAAAACCAAAAGAACCTCTTAATGGGTACTTTCCTTTCATGGAACTGTCGCGGCCTTCGCTCCAAATTACCTGACATCAAGACAATTATTAACAAATTTCATCCTGTCTGCATTGGTGTTCAGGAAACCTTTTTGACATCTGACATTCCTGTCAAATTGCGTGGTTTCAACTGTGCGCGGAAGGACGCAGATGATGGTCATCATGGTTCTGGAGGTGTATGTATTTTTACCTCAAATCTTTATCCGAGCACACCTCTCACTTTGCATACTACTCTGCAGGCTGTGGCTGAGCAAGTTCACACACGAGCTTTAGTCACAGTCTGCTGTATTTATCTACCGCCCAATGATGCCATTTCTCAACAGGATCTCGATAATTTAGTGGAGCAACTTCCTTCGCCTTTTATTTTGCTTGGTGATTTCAACGGCCATAGTACATTGTGGGGTGCAGATAGTACAAACTCTCGTGGGCGGCAGATTGAACAGTTTATTATTAATAACTGTCTCTGTCTGCTAAATAATGATGAGAAGACATACTTTCATGCGCCCACACGCAGCTTCCACAGTATTGATTTGGCCATATGTTCTCCTGAGCTCATGCCGTTGCTGACTTTTGCAGTAAGTGAGGACCTTTATAATAGTGACCACTTCCCTGTTATGGTCTCACATGCTGATAGAGACGGTATGACATCTTGTCCTCCACGTTTTCTATTCCAGCGGGCAGACTGGTATACTTTCAAACTTTTAGCACAAATCACAGAGAACATGATCAATACTTGCGACATCACTGAAGCAGTACAACATGTCGTTGAGAGCATAATAAATGCCGCAAATGCCACCATTCCAAAGAGTTCCCCACGTCAGAGAAAATTTCGCAGACCGTGGTGGAATGAAGCTTGCCGCGATAGTTACAAGAACCAAAAGAGACTTTGGAACAAATTTAGGAGGTACCCAACGACGGAGAACTTAGTCGCTTTTAAAAGAGCCAAGGCCCTTGCACGTCGTATACGTCGTCGTAGTCAGAGGGAATCCTGGATTAATTTTGTCTCATCCATTACATCTTCGACTCCAAGTAAAATGTTGTGGAATAAGGTCAAGGCCGCTAATGGGATTTATCGTGAATCTTCCATTCCTATTTTAAATACAGGAAGTACATCGTATTCATCCCCATTAGACGTTGCCAATATTCTCGGCCAAGCATTTGCACAAGTTTCCGCAATTGGTTCTTATAGTATAGAATTTAAGGCAATTAAGAATCGCGCGGAACAGTTGCCATTGCGTTTTAATGCAAGAAGAAACTTTCCATACAACTCTGAATTTAGGATGTCGGAATTGGAAACAGCCTTGTCTCAAGCCCAAAATACAAGCCCGGTACCTGATGGTATCACTTACAACATGCTTCGCCATTTGAGTAAAACTTCCCTTTGCAACCTGTTAAGATTATTTAACAGGATTTGGATTGAGCAGACGTACCCTGCACAATGGCGGGAAGCTATTGTGATCCCCATCTTAAAACCTGGCAAGGATTCACGAAACCCTCTGAACTACAGACCAATAGCTCTGACAAACTGTCTATGCAAGACTTTTGAGCGGATGATTAATGCACGTCTCGTATACGAATTGGAGAAACAAGGATGCATCTCCCCCGTTGCAGAGTGGTTTCCGTCGAGGTCGATCTACTTTTGATAACCTCGTTTTACTGGAAACCCAAATTCGCAACGCATTTGTAAGGAGGAACCACCTTGTCTCCATATTCTTCGATATTGAGAAAGCTTATGACCGTGCATGGCGGTATGGTATACTTTTAACACTTTTCAATCTCGGTTTTAGAGGAAACTTGCCCATTTTTATAAAAAACTTTTTGTCATATCGCACTTTTAGAGTTCGAATGGGGAACTTTTATTCTAACAATTTTATTCAATCTGAGGGTGTTCCTCAGGGAAGTGTCCTCAGTGTCACTCTTTTTATTGTTCATATAAGTCAAATTTTAAATCAATTACCATCATCTGTTCATGGAAGCCTCTACGTTGACGATCTCCAGATTTCATGCCAAGGAAGTAATATGCATTTAATTGAAAGACAGCTTCAAAATGCAGTCAACAAACTAGTAACATGGTGTGATGAAAATGGGCACACTATCTCTCCAGAGAAAAGTCGGTGGCTCTATTTTTGCAGAAAACGTAATTTTCACTCGGAACCTAATATTTATATTCGTAGCCATGCTATTCCAGTTGTTGATGAAATACGTTGTTTGGAGATCGTATTTGACCGCAAACTCACCTTCATTCCGCATGTTTTGTACTTGCGAAGGAAATGCGAGAGAACCTTGAACATCTTAAAAGTTCTCTCCAGAACTTCTTGGGGAGCAGATCGAGCCTCCCTAATCCGTATTTACGAGGCAGTCATTCTTTCCCGTATCGATTACGGATGCATGGTGTATGGATCCGCACGTCCTAGTGTTTTGCGCAGACTGGATACTATCCATCATTCTGCATTAAGAATCTGCTCTGGTGCCTTTCGAACATCCCCCATAGAAAGTTTATACAATATTTGTTATCAACTACCTTGTATTACTTGGTAGCCTTGTATTACTTCCGAACGCAGTCTCTCTCGAAGCACCCTATATCAGAATTAACACTTCCAGCAAGTCTTAGGAGAATTTATGATGCTCGAGCCTCCTGCATTCCACCGTTCAGTCTAAGAATGAAAAAGCTTTTGCAGGACTCGGACTTTAATTTAACAATTATGTCTACAAATGTCTTTTGCTTTGCTCCATGGGATAATCTAGAATTTTCCTTTTTAAATCCATTTTCTGGATATGATAAATCCACAACAGCATCTGTGGTTTTTCAACAGATATTTCTCTATCATCGCTGTCAGTATTCATCTTTCATCCCAGTTTTTACAGATGGCTCGAAATCAGATGGACATGTCGGATTTGGCATTGTACTTCCATCTGGTACACTGAGCTATCGTTTACATACCTGTTCTTCTGTTTTTACTGCGGAACTAATGGCAATTTCCTCTGTTTCCTCTGCCCTTCAGGAAATTTCGATGTCTACTTATCGCAGTTTCATTATTTATACTGACAGTATGAGTGCTTTAGAGACGCTTTCCCATCCCGACAATCAAATGCATCCTGTCGCCTTAGAAATTCTAAATACTTTACACCTTCTTCGAAATGAGACATTTAATATTTTATTTTGCTGGGTACCGAGTCACTCGGGCATTTCTGGGAATGAGGCAGCAGACTGTGCTGCAAAAGCTGCTTCTTCATTTATTTCACAAAATATTCCTTACTGTGATGCGAAGAAGTTCTTTCTTTGTCATCTTTATTCCACTTGGCAGGCAAACTGGAATGAGCAAGTTGACAACAAATTGCATACCATTAAATCTTTAATTGGACTATGGGCTGTACTCCCTGTACGGGGGTTGGATGTTAAATTGACCCGCCTCCGTATAGGACATACACGTCTAACTCATAAACATCTCATTTGTGGAGAGAGAAAACCCATGTGTCCTACATGCAGTACAGATTTTACTGTGAAACACATTCTTATTGAATGTCCAGATTTTAAATCACATCGTGAGTTGTTTTTCCAGTCATCGTCTCTAACTATGCAGGACTTGGTGGGTGAAAAACACCACCCAAATATTTTTAATTTTTTAAAAGCCATTCGTTTTTTTACATGTATCTAATAAATCGTCATCTTTGATAAACTTTATCTTTTTTTAATTGCACTGCCTTTTTTTATCAGCTTCTTTTATCCTGTATTTGAGTATTTTTTTTATATTCATAGTTCCATTGAACTTGTGTTTTGATTTTTAAATCTTATTGCTGAAAAGGATTAGTTTTTAACCATATGTTTGGCGCAGTTTAGCCAAGATAGGCTCTTGTGCCACTAAACTTCATAAACCTAACCTAACCTCTTAACATATCAACTCGAATATTATGCATCTCAGAAACTGAGATAATATTGATTATGGGCTTCTGTGGCTTAGAATAAGGTCTTCGGTTCGAAATCTAATATCACCTAATACCCGTTGGCTTTGTGTAAGCCGAATCTGATGTCCATAGACAAATGCTAATATGGTACGGATGTATGTAATGGGTGCCATCTTAGTGGCCATTCTCTTTATCTAACCTCAGTTCAAAAAGTACGAGGCCCATCTTCAAATAACCCTCGTGTTGCTTCGAAGCGGTACGATGACTATTCTAAAAATATTGAGACTTATGCAAATGCCTTTGAAAAACTTTGGGGCAACGGAATAAAACATATATCTTCTCTCTTTACAGGGACGTCTTGAGGAAGCAGAACAATGGTTTCTAAAAGCTAAAAATATTGCACCTAATGACTCAAGTGTCTATCAGCACTATGGTAAGTATTTTGTTTTGCAGTTAAAAAATCTATTTTAATTCATTAATCTTAATTTTTTTTTGTGTAATTCTTCCCCGTTTCCTTATAAGTCCCCGTTATCAGAGGATACCTGAAATTTCGACCAGCAGGTTTCTAATTATTAATACAGATCGCACAATTATTTCATCAGAACATCGAACCGCTGGAGAACTGTCATTTGGTTGGGGTGGCTTTGATATTAAGGAATAATTCTACAGTAAAATTAGTTAAATAAAACATGCTCTCAGATCTAGCGTATCAACAAAATATTTACATCCCTAATGGGAATATACTTGATTTAGTGGGGAGAATTATGGTTATAGATGTCATATTACGCTTATTAATGACTGATCTTTTAGATTAAGGGATGAACAAAATCTTAATGCCCCATCCAAATGGGAAGAATAAAAGGAAACGCGTTTTACCTTTTTGACGTCAATCGAAAGTAAGGACTTCCGTTCTTCCATGAAAGAGTTATGAATGCTCATTCATTATCAGTTTTCCTCATCATCGTCCTTTTCTTCATAAAGTAGTAAAAACGAAAGAAACATTTGACAGGATAATCACATCGTTTAGCTATTTGAAAGAAAAGAAACCAATGACGTAGTGTGGATATAAATGAACCAGTTTTTATTCAGAAAGAATAGCGCAGGCATTGCACTATCAATAAAGGAAAAAAATAGCACCATAAGGAGAATTAGTAATAACGAAATTAGTGACCTTAATGGCTTAAAAAGATATCCAATAGAAAGAGATTACGGATTATGTCATATGTGGTAATGCATCCCTCTAGATTTATTTGGAAAACAGAAAGCCAATATGTGTTTAATCAGAGAGTTGTTATCTGCTATCTAGTTTACTGCTAAAAATGTTCCTAATTTTTCCTTTAACCAAACGCAAATAAGGAGCTAATTTCCCTAAAACCCTTTCAGGAAGATAACGTTTTCCAAACCTATTTCTTTATTTGTGTTAACACCCCTTTTTGAAGCAACACGAGGACTATTTTAGAACAGATCACGTAATTCTAATCTACAGTCATATGATGGGGGCGACACCTGAGCTGACATTCCTTCATGAAACATCCGTATTACGTCTACGAGAGGATATTGATTAGAAAATAGAACTTAAATTTCAGTACTGATATTTTATTTTGTCCACTTAAAAGAGATTTGATTTCAAATAACACAGATAGCAATTTGAGAATGCAATCAATTCACGTGGTGTCACCTCCCATGATAAACGTTATTGTCAATGCCAAACAATATCTAACTGCCCGCTATCATACTTGCTGTGATGTGACATCCTTTTTCTTTCTGTAAGGCGTACACTGGATCCCAAAATGCAATTGGCAGATAGCACTCAAAGTTCATAATCTAAACAAGCAATGATTTCGTTGATCTAGTTAATTGAGACATTTTTATCTTAAAGTTGAATTATACGTTAAAAATCTTTGTCCTTTTTTTCTATTTCAGGACAATTCCTCGCCGATTGCGAGAGATATTATGAAGCCGCAGATATCTTTCTGAAAGCAGCAGAATTTGCATCCAATGAATATGAAATCATTTTTAATGCTGCTAATACTCTGAGGTAGGTTGGAGCAGTACATGCAGCTTATTTACTTTAATTTTGAAGTCGGAGATGAACAAAAAATAATATTTTCTGGAGAATCTAATAACTTTAAGCGTGCAACTCTTGTATATACGTACAGTGGGCCACAAAATTGAGTATACACCTTAGAAACTTAGAGACTTTTTGCAATTACAAATTAAATATTGCTTTAAGATGATTGAAATTTTTACCTTATATACTTTAGTCTATGCTTTACCGTAATATACTAATAAAATTGTTACGTTTATTTATTTTTACGAAAAAAAAATAAAAGATCTGAGACGAGAGGAAAAACAACACCACAAAAATAAGTATACACCTTTATTAATTTCCTTTTAACGTACAAATTAATATTTTGTTGCATAACCTTTTGCTTGAAGCTTTTTCTTACAGCCTGTAATCTTCTGGGCATAGATTCTAGTGTTTTAGTGGTTTCAACAGAAATTTTAGCCCATTTTTCTCTCAGAACCTTCCTGAGAACTTCCTTGCTTGTGATTTCGTGCTCATGTACAGCTTTCTCTAATTGCGACCACAAATTTTCGATGACGTTTAGGTCCGAAAACTGGGCTGGAGTGTGTAATTGCTTCCTGCAATGGCACAGCAAGTATAACTGCACAATCTTTGCTGTATTCTTGGGGTCGTTGTCCTGCTGGAATATGAAGCTTGACCCAAGCCCCAACTTACTGGCACTTTTTTTATAGTTATCATTTAAAATCCCCAAATATACATGTTTGTCAATAATACCATCAATAAAAGCAAGCTCTCCAACTCCTCCAGCCGACATACAACCCCAAACGAGAACAGATCCACCTCCAAACTTGACTGTCTTAATGGTGTTTTTAGGTGCCAGTGCTTTTCCAGCTTCTCTCCATATTTTAAATCGTACATCGCTTCCGTAAAGATTAAACTTACTTCCATCAGAAAATATTACAGTGTTCCAGAAAGAAATAGGCTTTAAACGATGTTCTTTGGCGAAAATCACTCTCTTTTGTCTATTCACATACTTGATGAGTGGCTTTCGTATTGGTGTACGGCCATGAAACCATATTGGTAAAGGGTATGTCGAATTGTTTGAACTGAGATCTTTTTCCCAATTGTAGAAGACATCGATAAAGCTAGTTTAGAGGCACTCACCCTCGGATCTTTCTTTACTGAGTGAATGATCTTCCTCTTCGCTGTAGTACTCAGTATTTCTTTACGTCCTCTTCCAGGAATATTGGCCACAGATCCAGTTTTTAATACTTTTGTAGTATTTTTTGGACACAACCATGAGTTACACCAATCAACGAAGCGATTTCTCGAAGAGATTTTCCCTCTTTCGACCCTTTTACAACAAATAAACGTTCAGATACAATAGTTTCTCTACGAGATCTCATTTTACGATTTTTAATGAGAAAAAAAATACTATTTAAAAGCATTGAAGTGCAATAGCAAGTGTTATAAGCAGCAACTACTCCTGAAACTCTTCAAAGAAAATTTGAAACTAAAAAAAGTGGTGGCAAAATTTACAAATATAAGAAGTGTATACTCAATTTTGTGGCATGGTTTTCTATCTTTTCTTCGAATCGCTTAACTTTTTTCGTAATAAATAAGTTTATAGAATTGTGTTATTATAGGATGGTAAAGCAGAGGTTAAAGTATCTAGGATAAAAAAATTATCTATTTTAAATCAATGTTTAATTTGTAATTGGAAGAAATCTAAAAGTTTTAGAGATGTATACTCAATTTTGTGGCTCACTGTATATAAATTTACTTCGTGTGTCTCGGAAATGGCTCTAACAATTTGGATCTAATTTTATATTAGGTAAGGCTTTGTTTTTTAAATTTATCTGTATAGGCGACTTTCCTGAAAAAACGCGATTTTACACACAAAAAAAAGAAAAAACTTTTTATAACTAACTGTTAGAATAAGTATATTGTATTTCCGTTTCGAAGTGTGGGCAAGTATAGTGGTCAGAACAATATGAATGATGCGTGTGTTGTGGGTCCTCGCTTCGAGTCGCACTTTTTGCTATATTTTTTACTTGTGTATTATTATTTATTACTTTTGCTTTTTACGCTTAAAGTATCTTTTCTTAAAAAACGCGATTTTACACACAAAAAAAAATCTTTTTTATAACTATTAACGCCTTCATAAATCTGCTCTCATGCTGATAGCGCCATCTCGGATCCGATTTCTCCGTGGTAAAACTGTTCAAAAATATAAGTAATGACAGATAAACTGTAAAATGAATGCCGTAATATAGCAGATTGTTTCGAATAACATGTTAAACTATGTGCATTCATGATTTTTTTTTTATTTAAATGATCAGTTCACCTATAGGTATGATTGGAAAATATTCATATGCAATCAGTCTGTGATTCGTATCTAAATAGATTCTCCGAAAAATGATGATTTTTTCTATCTAAACTTTTTCCAGATATTCGGATAGTTGAATCTAGAAATTTCTTCCATAATTTCTATTGGAACTGTCATTCAAGCCCTTTTGCACAATCACTTTGTTATGAATTCAGACTATCGTGAAGGTATTGTGCCAGAGATGCAAATAGAACAGTTTCTTTACTTAATATCAAAATTCCTATGGATTATTCAAAATTAAAATATCTACTAGTGGAAAATAAAATTTCACAACAATCGAAGATAAATATGCATATGAAAGTGGAGTACATAGAATTCCTGCTTGCAACGAAACTGCCATTAGGTTTTTAAAAATTCTCTGTGCATATAATGAAGGCTCAAATACGTGCTGACTAACAAGTTGGATGATTTGATCCTTCGTCTGCTTGCTTCATGCAATTTTTTAGTCTATGCATTTGCTTATCTGCTTCGTCTTCATAATCCTTCTTCTTTCCCAATATAGACTGGATCCCAAAATTGAGTATACAATATACTCTTTCTTCTTTAATTTTATTCGTTTTGATCTTAACATTCCTGTTTTTGGCTAATATTTATAACGACAAGATATACATTAACAAAAGTATTAGGCTAAAAAACAAAACGTAGAAATGAATAATATTTTTATTACAGTAATTTTTATGTCAAAGTTACAAATTCCAAAGTCACCAAATTGAGTATACACTTTATAAAATATGCGACTTGACTACTATTATTTATTTTCAAATGAATAAGTAAAATAGTTTTGTTACGTTAATTGGCAATCATCGATTTCCAAGCGAAAACAAACGTTTTGGTTATCATTATGAGCTCCAAAAAAGAAACAAATGTTGAAATTCGGAAACTTGTTATTCGATTGTCTGAAGATGGTAAATCTCTACGAGTTTGGTTTGTGTTTTTCTGGCACAAGAGCCATCTTTGGCTAAACTGCGCCATTCATGTGGTAAAAAAAGAGGTTAAATTTTCTTTAAAATTTGAATATATGAATGGTTAAAATATACTGGAAACAGTAGCAAACGGATATGTATTTAAATGAAAAAATTTAAAAGGTTCAAACACTTGAAAAATTTAAAAGTATACGATGAACATTAAAAGTAGGGCATTCGATTAAAATGTGATGAACTGTAAAATCTGTGCGACATGTGGAGCATATAGGTGCTCTGTCACCGAATAGTAGGTGCTTGTGTGTGAACCGAGTATGCCCTATACGAAGGCGTGTTAATATAACATCCTTCCTAAGCAAAGGTAAGACTGGCCACAAGCTTATTAAAGGTTTAACTGTATGCAATTTATTGTTACTGCGTAAATCCCATGTTTCTTGCCATAGAGAAAATATTCGACATGCAACTGATTTCTTTGCATCACAATATGGTATTCTTCGATTCGAAAAACAAGTCGCAGTTTTTGCAGCTTGGTCTGCCTGCTCATTGTCAAGAATTCCTACATGACCGGGGAGCCAGCAAAATAAAATGTGGTAGCCCCTGTATCGAAGAGTTTGCAAAAGTTCTAAGATTTCAACAGCAACTGGGTACATATCATAAGTGAAATGGGAAAGAGTTTCCAGTGAACTCATACTGTCAGTATATATGCTGAACAGTCTGAGTTGAAAACGAGATATTATGAAGGGCTTGTGCAATTGCCACCAACTCGGCTGTCAAGACTGAAAAGGATGCATGCAGACGGGCACTGCTTATGTCGGCACCAGATACAATGCCACATCCAACATGTCCATCTGTTTTTGAACCATCAGTAAAAATGGGCGTGTACGAGGAATATTGACATCGATGAGAACAAAAAAGTTGCTGGAAAATGACTGGAGTAGTTTTATCTTTCACAAACCCAGAGAAAGGATTCAAAAAGGAAAACTTGGGAATAACCCATGGTGGGAAGATAAGGAAATCAGCAGGTTCAATGGCAAGCAAATTAAGTGCCGAAATGTCGGTTATTTTTTTAATTCTCTCACACAAGGAAGGATGTGAGAGGGACGAGCATTGTAAATCCTTTGGAGAGTTTCTGGAATAGTCATGTGAGCAATGGGATGTTGGGGGTGAGATTGCGCTCGAAAATAGTATTGTACAGAAAGTTTTCTACGTCGCAAGTTCAGAGGCAATTGTTGGCATATAACATATAGGCTTTCTACAGGCGATGTACGGAAGGCACCTGACCATATCCGCAGAGCAGAATGATGCACCGTATCCAATCGTCGTAACGCAGTAACATTGGCAGCGCCATATACTACACATCCATAGTCAATCCTTGGCAAGACAACGACTTGATATATACGGAGTAGCGATGAACGATCGGCTCCCCAAGATATGCGGGAGAGTACTTTGAGGATATTTAGAGATTTTTCACATATCTTCCGCAGATCTAGTATATGTAGTAGGAAAGTGAGTTAACGGTCAAAAAGCACTCCTAAGAAACTATCTCATTAACGACAGGTACTGGATTGTTCCGTATAGAGATTGACGGTTCAGGGTGAATGCTTCGCTTTCTACTGAAATGAACGAATCTACTCTTTTCAGATGAAAGAGTATGTCCATTCTCATCACACCAAGCAACTAATTTTGTAATAGCGGTTTGAAGCTGCCTCTCAATTAAATGCATATTAGAACCCTGACACGAGATCTGCAAATCATCAACATATACATTTCCCTGCACGGATGGTGGTAAGTGGTTAAGGATGTCACTGAAATGAATGATAAAGAATGTAACACTGAGAACGCTCATTGCGGTACGCCCTCAGCTTGAGTAAAAGGATCTGAAAGTAAATTGCTCATACGTACTCGAAAGATTCGAGAAGTTAAAAAGTTTCGAATAAAAACAGTGAGATTTCCTCTAAAATCCAAATCAAAAAGTCTCTGAAGGATTCCATAACGCCATGTATGGTCGTATGTCTTCTCTATGTCAATGAAAATGGAGACGAGATGGTTTCTTCGCACAAAAGCATTGCGAATTTCGGTATCAAGATGGACGATATTGTCAACAGTTGAGCGATCCCTTCGGAAGCCACTTTGCATTTGTGGAATGCATGCTCGTTTCTCCAATTCAAAGATAAGACGGGCATTGACCATACGCTCTAGTGTTTTGCAAAGAACACTTGTTAAGGCGATAGGTCTGTAGTGCATAGGGTTTGCTGGATCTTTCCCTGGTTTCAGAATGGGAATCACGAGCGCTTCTCGCCATTGATATGGGAAACTTTGCTCATTCCATATTCTGTTGAACAGATGCAGGAGATGCAGAGCGATGCCTCATTCAGATAGCGGAGCATACTATTTGTGATTCCATCTGGGCCAGGACTGGTATCATGTGCTAGGGATATAGCTTTTTTCAGCTCCAATATCTTGAACTCGCAATTATATGGAAGAGTATTGCGGGTTTGAAAGTTCATGGTCGCCATAAATTTGGAATTATAAGAAGTATCGGTAGAAACTTGCGCAAATGTATGTCCTAAAATATTGGCAATGTCTAATGGAGAAGAATATGTTACGCTTCCAGATTTCAGAATTGACAAAGAAAACTCCTGATAAATTCCATTGGCAGCTTTTATTTTCTTCCAAAGCTGTTTACTTGTGGTACGAGATGTAATCGATGAAATGTATTTGACCCATGATTCCCTTTCACTACGTAGACGAATGCAACGAGCAAAGGCTTTGGCTTTTTTGAATGCTACAAGATCTTCTGTAGTAGGGTACCTTCTAAATTTGTTCCATAATTTTTTCTGTTGTTTGTCGCTGTCACGGCAGGCATCATTCCACCACGGCCTTCGAAATTTTCGCAGACGTGGCGAACGTTTAGGAATGGTATTATTAGCAGAAGTTATTAAACAATAAAGAACATTTTGTACTGCTTCAGATATGTCTGTAGTATTAACCATATTTTCAGTGATTTATGCCATTTGTGTGAAAGCAGTCCAATCTGCCCGTTCAAAATGGAAACGCTGTGGACACTGAATGTCACGACCTCTATAAGCTTCTGAGATTATTATTGGGAAATGATCACTGTTATGGAGATCATCATCGACTGTAAAATTTTATATTGGCAAAAGTTCTGGGGAACAAATGGCCAGATCAATACAATGAAATGTGCGTGTGGACCCATGGAAGTATGTTTTTTCCTCGTCATTGAGAAGACAGAGACAATTATCAGAAACAAATTGCTCAATCTGTCTCCCACTAATTATTCGTACTCCCCGAATCCCACAAGGCACTATGTGCGTTAAAGTCACCCATTATCAGTAAAGGCGTTGGTAGCTGGCTCACCAGGTTGTTAAGTTCCAACAGATTAATAACATCATGAGGTGGCAAATAGATACAGCAGACTGTGACCAAAGATCGAGTATGAATCTGCACAGCCTGTAGGGAAGTATGTAAATTAAGAGGGGTGCTCGGATAAAGGTTTGATGTTATGATACAGACGCCGCCTGAATTATTCATTCCACTGTCTGTATCCTTCCGAACACAGTTGTAGCCACGAAGTTTCAATGGGGTATTGGACTTCAGAAAAGTCCACTGAATTCCAATGCGGACTGGATGAAAAGTGTTAGAAATGTTCTTTATGTCTTGCAATTTGGAGCGGATGCCGCGACAGTTCCAGGAAATTAAAGTACCCATTAAGTGATTTTTGTTGCATCAGAACCAGTTGGAGCATTAGATTGAGTTGGAGAAATATCACAACTCATTCTCAGATCTTCATCCTCTTCTTCAGATGGATGCAGAGAAATGAGGTCTGGGCCTTTGGAGGTGCCCCCGAAATTAGACGTTAAGTCTTTATGGGCTACGCCTTGTGACGCCAAACCCAAAGCTACAGAATTATGAATAAGAGATTTTTTTTTTAATTTGGAGGGTAGCGCTTTTGGTGAAGCGCTTTGAGAGTTTCAGAGCGAGAGATTTTTGCGATTTAGATTTCAAAGAAGTTTTTGAAATTTAGGTGTTTCTGGAACCGTATTTCCAGATTGTTCCGAATCAGAGTTGGAGGAGTTTTCAGGCGATTGATTTCTGCTAATATTTTATCAATTTTTCCTTGTGTCGCAGAGGCCCCTCAGGGGCTCACCTACTATAGGTGAGTACGGGTGTCCCAATCCCGAGGTACCCAGGGATCATTACTCCCTTTACGTTTTACTCTCCACTACGTCTTCTGCTGTCTCCTTTTTTCTTTCCCTCGAGGGTAGGCGAGGGAGCTCTCACGAGAAGCTGTCGCCGCTCTGTTTGCTTCCTGCTTCTCATGGACAGCAAATACCCCAACGTGTTTGCCGTGCGTGGCGACCCATTAGACGGGTGGTGCACTGTGGTCCCCGGTGTATCAATCGGCTGGTTGCTAGCCACCCGAGTGGTTAGTTTGCTAGGGATCAAGCGAAGGGGCTACTTCTTGGGCTTGGCGTTAAGGGTGGTCACTGTCCCCGGGGGTAGCTCCCAGCGTATAGGTACCGATTAGCACTAGGGTAAATACCGAGGTTGGAAATATCCAGAGCCGGTGGCTGCCTTCCCTTGTTGGGCTCCGTGGTGGGCGGTGCCGTCGGGCCCGAATCACCATCAATATCGTATGGGCTCCTCCCGGAAATCTCCCTTCAGTGGGCAACAAAAAGAAACAAAACAAAATTTTCATTTGAACAAAGACAAATATTTTGATCACTTTTTTGTCATTAAAAGAATGTCGGAAGACAAAGAAACATTTCATTCTGTTTCACCGTTTTTGGTTGAAAAAGCCATCAATAGTATACTTGGTGAAGTCGCTTCAATTCGGAAACTCCGCTCTGGAGACTTGTTCGTTGAAGTTTCATCTAAACAGCAAGCTAATAAAATCGTAAAACTGAAAGCTTTAGCCACAATACCAATCACTGTAAGTGCCCATAACTCACTTAATAACTCGAAAGGTGTAATAACATGTGGAGAGTTATTCAATTCAACAATTGAAGAAATTATGAAAGATTTTCAGCCTGAAGGAATTATACATGTACGTCGTATTTCAATACGACGAGATGGGCAGCTCCTGCCCACGAAACAGCTTGTTCTTACATTTAAAAACCTGTCTTTGCCGGAATCAGTTAAAGTGGGTTACTTGAAATTGGCGGTCCGACCTTTCATTCCGAATCCTTTGCGTTGTTTCCAGTGCCAACGTTTTGGGCACTCTAAAATGGCCTGTCGTGGGACACTCACTTGCGCCCGTTGTGCAGAGAAGGGACATGACAGCCAGCAGTGTAGCGCACAGGAAAAGTGTGTTAACTGCGATGGCGCCCACACCTCCTTTTCACGATCATGTCCACGTTGGCAAATGGAAAAAGAAATAATAACGCTCAAAACGAAAGAGCAAATTTCGTACACTGAAGCGAGACGGAAAATTCTCGCTAGAACACCGTCCCCTGGGAAAAGCTATGCCTCAGTTGTTCAGAATACATTTTGCAAAAACTGTACATGTACAAACTGTGCTAAATTTACTTCCCAAGCAACTCACAGTGAAAAGTCATGCGACTCCGACACCGAACCATCAATAAACAATCCAACAGAAACACATATATCCCAAAAGCCCAAATTAAAAGCAAAAATGCAGAAATCACTCCAGCTAAAGCTTTCTAAACGTGGTCTATCACCAAAACAACTGACATCGACCCTTAAAAACCCCTCAGGGGCTCACCTACTATAGGTGAGTACGGGTGTCCCAATCCCGAGGTACCTAGGGATCTTTACTCCCTTTCAGTTCGCTCTCCTCTACGCCTTCTGCTTTCTGCTGTGTCTTCCCCTCAGGGGCTCACCCACTATAGGTGAGTACGGGTGTCCCAATCCCGAGGTACACAGGGATCTTTACTCCCTTCATGTTCAAACTCCCCTACGCCTTCTGCTTTCTGCTGTTTTTTCCTTCCCTCGACGAGGGAGCTCACCATGAGAAGCTGTCGCCGATCTGTTTGCTTCTTGCTTCTCATGGACAGCCAAAACCCCACGTGTTGGCCGTGCGTGGCAACCCATTTGACAGACGGGTGGTGTAATGTGGTCCCCTGTACATCAATCGGCTGGTCGCTAACCACCTAAGTGGTTAGTTTGCTAGGGATCAAGCGAAGGGGTTACTCCTTGGGCTTGGCGTTAAGGGTGGTCACTGTCCCCGGGGGTAACTCCCAGCTTATAGGCACCGATTAGCACTAGGGTAAGTACTGAGGTTGGAAATATAGCACTAGGGTGGATGCCGAGGCTGGGAATAACCAGAGCCGGTAATTGCCTTCCCTTGTTGGGCTCCGTGGTGGACGGTGCCGTCGGACCCGAATCATTCTCAATATCGTATGGGCTCCTCCAAACGTCGTCCCTTCAGTGGGCGTCGCATTGTACCAATTAATTCTAATTTTGAGAACCATTTTGACAGTTTTTTCGTAATCAAACGGGTTTCTGATAAAAATGAAACTTTTTCAAGCGTGTTACCATTTTTAGTTCAAAAGGCCGTAGCTGCAACTGTTGGAGAAGTTACATCTATCCGGAAAATGCGCTCTGGTGACTTGTTAGTACAGGTGAATTCTCGAAAGCAAGCCCAGCAGCTACAGAAACTAAAAGCATTAGCAACAATAGCCATCACAGTCAGTCCTCACCAATTTCTGAATACCTCTAAAGGTGTTATTACCTGCGGAGAACTGTTAAATGTCCCATTTGAAATTATTAAAAAAGAAATGAAACCAGAAGGAGTAATAGACGTTCGGCGTATAAAGAGAGATGGACAACTTATTGAAACCAAACATCATATTTTAACATTTCAAACACCAAATTTACCCGAGTTCGCTTATGCAGGATAAATTAGATTACCAGTCCGTCCGTATATTCCAATCCCTCTTCGATGTTTTCAGTGCCAGCGCTTTGGCCACTCAAAGTTGAATTGCCGCGGGTCACTATCTTGTGCCCGTTGTGCTAGTAAAGGGCATGATAGCCAGCAGTGTTCCGCACAAGAAAAGTGCGTGAACTGCGATGGCGACCACCCCTCGTATTCTCGATTCTGCCCGCGCTGGAACCTGGAAAAACAGATCACAACAGTTAAAATAAAAGAAGGCATATCATACATTGAAGCCAGGCGTAAAGTGCAAACACAAACTCCTAGCCCTGGCATAAGTTATTCTTCAGCAGTTAAAACATCATTTTGCGAGAACTGCTAATGTAAAAGTTGTAAAAACCTTGCCACAAAATCTAGAAATCTCAGGAAAAATTCAGATTCCGATACAGACCATTCTACAAGTGCACCTGAAACATCTCAAGTTGGTAAATTAAATCCAAAAGCTAAACGTAAATCTCAAAATTCTCTGAAACTGCAGCTTGCAAAACGCGGCATTTCGCATAAGGACCTCACTCTGAAATTAAAAAAGTCCAAATCAAAAAATTCTGTCGCCTTAGGGTTAGCGACGCAGGGTGTTGTCCATAAGGACTTGACATCTATCTTTGGTGATATTCCCCATAATAACCCTGATATAAAATTACACCCATCTGAGGATGATGATGACTTGGAGATGAGTTGCGAAATTCAGGCAACTCCAACCACTGCCTCTTCTGGTTCCTCATCAAAAAGACTCTCTTAATGGGCACCTTCCTGTCTTGGAATTGTCGTGGCATTCGTTCCAAACTTAATGACATCAAGACCGTTTTCAATACCTTTCATCCCATCTGTTTTGGTGTTCAAGAAACTTTCTTGACACACAATATTCCCATAAAATTGCGTGGCTATAACTGTACTAGGAAAGATGCAGACACAGGGCCTCGAACTTCTGGTGGTGTCTGTATCTTTACATCCAATTTATATCCCAGTACATCTCTTACTTTACACACATCGCTACAGGCTGTGGCTGTGCAGGTTCACACAAGAACATTGGTCACAGTCTGTTGTGTTTATTTGCCGCCACATGATGTCATCTGTCAGCAGGATCTCAACAACTTAGTGGACCAGCTTCCTTCACCTTTCATCTTACTTGGCGATTTCAATGGCCACAGTACTTTGTGGGGTTCAGATAATACAAACACTCGTGGGCAGCAGATAGAACAATTTATTTCCAACAACTCGCTCTGCTTGCTCAATAATAATGAGAAAACATATTTTCATGAACCCACACGTACATTCCACAGCCTTGATCTGGCCATATGTTCTCCAGAACTCCTGCCGTTTTTGGCCTTTGAAGTAAGTACTAATTTGTACAATAGTGACCATTTTCCTATTGTCGTCTGCCATGCTGATAGCGGCGGTGCGACTCTTCCTCCGCTTTTCTTATTCCAGCGGGCAGACTGGACTGCTTTCTCTCAAATGGCAGCTATAACGGAGACGATGGTCAATACATCAGACATCTCGGAAGCAGTTCAAAATGTCGTTGATAGTATAATATGTGCCGCAACTTCCACTATTCCTAAGAGTTCACCACGTCTAAGAAAATTTCGAAGACCAGGGTGGAACAAAGCCTGTCAGGATAGTTACAAGAATCAAAAAAGACTCTGGAATATGTTTCGAAGGTACCCTACAACAGAAAACTTAATCGCTTTTAAAAGAGCCAAAGCGCTAGCTCTTCGCACTCGGCGTCGTAGCCAAAGAGAATCATGGATTAATTTTGTATCATCCATTACATGCAGGACGTCCAGTAAACTTCTGTGGAAAAAGGTAAAGGCTGCTAATGGGATTTATCGTGAAGCTTCGATTCCTGTATTAAAAACAGGAAATGTGATGCATTCCGACTCCATTGATGTAGCTAATATTCTTGGCCACGCGTTCGCACGTGTTTCTGCAGCAGATTCTTATACTCCTGATTTTCTGGCAATTAGGAATCGCGCAGAACGGTTGCGGCTGCGTTTCAATACTCAAGGTGCCTTTCCTTATAACTCTGAATTCAGAATGTATGAACTGGAATTGGCCTTGTCTCATGTCCATGATACGAGCCCTGGACCAGATGGAATCACGTATAACATGCTTCGCCATTTGAATACCATTTCCCTTTCCAATCTGTTAATGCTTTTTAACAGAATATGGACTGAGCAGAAATACCCTTCACAATGGCGAGAAGCTATTGTGATTCCAATCTTAAAACCTGGTAAAGAGACATCGAACCCTCTGAATTACAGGCCGATTGCGTTGACAAATTGCCATTGCAAGACCTTCGAGCGCATGGTCAATGCTCGTTTAATGTTCGAATTGGAAAAACAAGGATGCATCTCCCCATTGCAGAGTGGTTTCCGTAGAGGTCGGTCTACTTTTGACAACCTCGTTTTGCTGGAAACCGAAATACGCAACGCATTTGTCAGGAGGAATCACCTTGTCTCAATATTCTTCGATATCGAAAAAGCGTATGACCGTGCATGGCGCTATTGTATACTTTCCACCCTTTTTAACTTTGGGTTTAGAGGAAATTTGCCCATATTTTTGCAAAACTTTTTATCCCATAGAACGTTTCGAGTTAGGGTTGCTAATTTTTACTCTGATTCTTTTATCTAATCTGAGGGGTTTCCTTAAGGAAGCGTCCTCAGTGTGACACTTTTTATAGTTCATCTGAGCCAAGTTTTATCGATTTTATCGCCATCTGTTAATGGAACACTTTATGTAGACGATTTGCAGATCTCCTTCCAAGGTAATAATATGAATTTAATTGAACGACAACTACAGTAATGCAGTAAACAATGTGGTGGCTTGGTGCAATAACAACGGCCACAGAATCTCTCCTGAGAAGAGTCAGTGCATCCATTTCTGCAGAAAGAGAAATGTACATTTGGATCCCGTTATATACATTGGACTTACAACTATTCCAGTTGTAAATGAGGCCCAATTTTTGGGAGTTATCTTTGATCGGAAATTGACCTTCTTACCACACATCCTATACCTTCGGACGCGGTGTGAGAAAATATTAAATATCTTAAAGGTGCTTTCCAGAACATCTTGGGGTGCCGATCGTGCTTCCCTACTGCGAATTTATGAAGCAGTCATTCTTTCCCGTATCGATTATGGGTGTATGGTGTATGGGTCGGCCCGATCTTCTGTTTTGCGGCGGTTGGACACCGTTCACCATTCAGCTTTACGGATCTGTTCTGGTGCATTTCGCACGTCTCCTGTAGAGAGTTTGCATGTTATTTGTAACCAACTACCTCTTTGCTTAAGGCGACAAAAAATATCTGCCTTGTATTATTTCCGATCAAAATCGGTTTCAAGAAATCCTATAAGTCAAATAACACTGCCGCTTAGCCTCCGCAGACTTTATGATGCTCGGCCCTTTCACATTATGCCTTTCTGTGAGAGAGTAAAAAAGTTCTTACAAGACTTCAACCTTGATAATGTTGGTATTAAATCTATTGATTATTGCTTACCTCCTTGGGATATACCCCAAATTACTTATTTGAATCCCTTTACAGGATTTGACAAGTCATTAACTGATCCTATTATTTTTCAGCAACTCTTTCTATATCATCGCTATCGGTATTCTTCTTTCGTTCCAATTTATACAGATGGTTCAAATTCCGATGGACATGTTGGTTGTGGCATAATACTTTCATCCGATACATTTAATTACCATCTGCATAACTTTTCCTCGGTATTTACTACTGAGCTATTAGCAATACTCTGTTCTTTAAAGAAAATTTTGCATTCTTCTCAAAGAAAATT
This sequence comes from Argiope bruennichi, assembly GCF_947563725.1. Lineage (NCBI taxonomy): Eukaryota > Metazoa > Arthropoda > Arachnida > Araneae > Araneidae > Argiope > Argiope bruennichi. The sequence continues at coordinate 134,237,666 of NC_079163.1, forward strand.
TATGATTTATACCGATAGCATGAGTGCACTAGAAACGCTTTCTCACTACCACAATCGAATACATCCCATTGCTATCCGTATTCTATGCACTTTACGTCTCTTGCAGAATGAGGGCTTCCAAATTAATTTTTGTTGGATTCCGAGTCACGTGGGCATCGCTGGTAATGAAAAGGCGGACACTGCTGCAAAATCGGCATCGGTTACCTTGAACCAAGGACTTCCGTACACTGATATGAAGAAGTCCTTCAATAGTCATATTTTTATAATTTGGCAAAACCAATGGGATTTGCAGTCCCATAACAAATTGCATGACGTGAAACCCAACATTGGATTATGGCCCTTTCTACCTATACGAGAGGAAGATGTCAAATTGACCAGCCTCCGTATAGGACATACTCGCTTCACGTACAGGCATCTCATTTTTGGTGAAAGGGTGCCAGTGTGCCAAACATGTCGAGCTGATTTTACTATCAAGCACATTTTAATTGAATGCCCATGTTTTAACTCGTATCGATTACGCTATTTTAAGTCATTATCATTAACCCTACAGGAATTGGTGGGTGAAAAACATCACACAAACCTTTTTAAATTTTTAAGAACCATTGGATTTTATATTCGCATTTAACACTTCTTTTTGTTGATTTATCGTCTTTTATTTATTAAATTTTTTTCAACACGTTTTATGTGAAAATCTTTTCTCAAACTTTCATTTGGAATTTTTACTCTTTGAAAGCATTTTATATCATCCGAATTTGCGTATTTTACTTTATATTAGACTTTATGATGTTTGGTTCTTTTTAATCTAGTAACATTTCATACCATGTGCTTCGCGCAGCTTGGCCAAAAATGGCTCTTGCGCCAAAAAAATCCAAACAAACAACCAACCAACCATCCTGGATATCCTTTGTTTCTTCTCTGAAATATTATACTCCCAGTAAAACTTTGTGGAGGAAGGTAAAAGCTGCTAATGGGATTTATAACGAATCTTCCATTCCTGTTTTAAAAACCGGAAATGTGATGTATTCTGCCCCATTAGAAGTTGTCAATGCTCCCGGCCAAGCATTCGCACAAGTGTCAGCAATAGATTCTTATAGTCCTGATTTCCTGGTAATTAAGAATCGCGCGTAACGGTTGCCTTTGCGTTTTAATGCTAGAAGAAACCTAGCATATAATTGTGAATTTAAGATGTCGGAACTGGAAATGGCTTTGTGTCAAACCAATGATACTAGGCCAGGGACAGATGGAATCACCTATAACATGCTTCGCCATTTGAATATCACTTCCCTTTCTAATCTGTTAGAGTTATTCAACAGAATTTGGACTGAGCAGAAGTTCCCTTCACAATGGCGCGAAGCTATTGTGATTCCAATCCTAAAACCCGGTAAGGATTGCTCCAACCCTCTGCATTACAGGCCAATTGCTCTGACGAGCTGCCTTTGCAAGACTTTTGAGCGCATGGTCAATGTTCGACTCGTATACGAATTGGAAAAACAAGTATGCATCTCTCCGTTGCAGAGTGGTTTCCGTAGAGGTAGATCTACTTTCGATAACCTCGTATTGCTGGAAACCAAGATACGAAACGCATTTGTCAGAAGGAACCACCTTGTCTCCATATTCTTCGATATGGAGAAGGCATATGACCGTGCTTGGCGCTTTGGCATACTTTCAACACTTTTCAACTTTGGTTTTAGGGGCAACCTGCCAATTTTTTTACAGAATTTTTTATCGCATCGTACGTTTAGAGTTCGTTTAGGAAACTTTTATTCTGATCATTTTATTCAAACTGAGGGAGTCCCACAGGGAAGTGTCCTCAGTGTCACACTTTTTATCCTTCATCTCAGCCAAATCCTTAATCATTTGCCTTCTTCTGTATCTTGTAGTTTGTACGTGGATGATCTGCAGATTTCTTATGAAGGTAGTAACATGAGCCTAATTGAGAGGCAATTACAAAATGCCGTTAATAAAGTAGTGGCATGGTGCAAGGGAAATGGATATGCTATATCTCCTGGGAAGAGTCGCTGTCTACATTTTTGCAGGAAGAGAGGGATTCATCCAGATCCGAATATTTGCACTGAGAATGTTTCTATTCCTGTTGTGAACGAGATACGATTTTTGGGAGTGGTTTTCGATCATAAACTGACTTTCCTTCCTCATATCTTACACCTGAGGAAGAAGTGCGAGAAGTCCTTGAATATTTTGAAGGTACTATCCAGAACATCTTGGGGAGCTGATCGAACCTCCCTTCTCCGTATTTACCAAGCAGTAATTCTCTCTCGATTAGACTACGCTTGTATGATATACGGTTCAGCCCGTGCGTCTGTTTTGCGGCATTTGGATACCATTCACCATTCTGCTTTAAGGATCTGCTCAGGGGCATTCCGAACTTCCCCGGTAGAGATCCTGTATGCTATTTGTTACCAACTACCTCTTTATCTAAGACGAAAGAAGCTATCTGCCCTTTATCATTTTCGAACAAAGTCTCTGTCAAATCATCCCATTTCCCAAACAACTTTACCAGTTTGTCTTCGAAGACTCTATGATGCCCGATCCTCTCACATTCTCCCATTTACTGAGAGGATCAAAGCAATTCTCCACGATTTAGATATTAATGACGTTTCCATAAAACCGCATGATTTCTCTTCCTTTCCACCCTGGGATATCCCAAAATTTTCCTTTCTGAATCCCTTCTCAGGATTCGACAAAAATTCAACTGCTCCAGTTGTTTTTCAACAGCTATTTAACTATCATCGTTGTCGGTATTCTTCATTTACACCAATATTCTCTGACGGTTCCAAATCAGTTGATCATGTTGGTTGTGGCATTGTTCCCCCATCTGGTGTTCTGAGCTATCGTATACATAAGTACTGTTCTGTATTCACTGCTGACCTAGTAGCTATTTTTTGTGCTCTCCAGAAAATTTCCTCCTTGGCTCAACGGAATTTTATTATTTATACCGATAGCATGAGTGCATTAGAAACTCTTTCTCACTACCACAATAAGATGCACCCGATTCCTAATAGCATTCTGTTTACTTTGCCCCTCAGGGGCTCACCTACTATAGGTGAGTACGGGTGTCCCAATCCCGAGGTTCCCAGGGATCTTTACTCCCTTTATGTTTACTCTCCACTGCGCCTTCTGCTGTCTCCTTTTTTTTCTTTCCCTCGAGGGTAGGCGAGGGAGCTCTCCATGAGAAGCTGTCGCCGCTCTGTTTGCTTCTTGCTTCTCATGGACAGCAAATACCCCCACGTGTTGGCCGTGCGTGGCGACCCATTAGACGGGTGGTACATTTCGGTCTCCGGTGTATCAATCGGCCGGTATCCCAGGCATTTAACTGGGCTGCTCAAGGGGATCAAGCGAAGGGGTCACTCCTTGGGCTTGGCGTTAAGGGTGGTCACTGTCCCCCGGGGGTGCCTCCTAGCGTATAGGTTCCGGCTAGCATTATGGCAAGTGCCGAGGCTGGAGATGACCAGTGGGCTCCGTGGTGGGCGATGCCGTCGGGCCCGAATTTAAATCAATGTCGTATAGGTACTAATGTTTTTCAACACGGAAATGCTTTCTTAAAATTTTTTGTTATCAGTTCTGAAAAGTCTTCTTTAAAATTTGTATCACCAATTTTGATACATAAATCTATACTTGGCGTTGTCGGAGAAGTTCAAAATATAAAAAAGTTAAACAATGGAAACCTACTTATTGAAGTAAAAAACATCCAGCAGTCTCAAAATATTACTAAGTTAAAAAATATAGGGGACATAGAAGTCACTGTTTCTGCCCACCGTTTCCTTAACTATTCCAGAGGTGTCGTATCCGAAAAAGAATTTCAGAGAGATCTTGAAGAGGACCTGTTAGAAAATCTAAAAGATCAAAAAGTAATAGCAGTTCGCAGGATTACAATAAAAAAATAATCAAAATATTCCTACTAAACATTTAATTCTAACATTCAATACTCCAGTTCTACCGAAATCTGTAAAATTAGCTTATATCAATTGCCCAGTTAAACCATATATTCCAGAACCACTCCGCTGCTTTAAATGTCAAAAATTCGGTCATTCAATTACAGCTTGCAGGGGAGATAAAGAAATTTGCGCTCGATGCTCCCTCCCAGATCACAATAGTAAAAACTGTACATCTACCACACAAAAATGTTATAACTGTCAAGGCGATCACCCATCTTACTTCCGCTCCTGCCCACGCTACAAACAAGAGAAAGAAATTCAAACTATCAAAATAACAAAAGGTATTTCATTTACAGAAGCACGCAAAATAGTAAGCGAAAGAACACCGAAACCAAATTTTTCATATTCATCAGCATTAAGTTCAGCCGTTCCAACTTGAGAACCACGCAATTCACAAAACCATCCACTAATAAATATTGAAACAAATACTCCTGCAATCCGCACAGCAGAACCTGACACCATAACTATAAAAAAAAACTGACTACCTTGCACTTCTGGAAATAAAAAAATCTTGGGAAGAAACTTCTTCATCTTCTCTTAAAAAGCCGAAACGAAAAAAAGTCTTAATGAAGGAAAAAATGCTGAAAGAAAAAAAGACACCGAAAGCAAAAGAAACAAATAAAATTGAAGAAAAGGAAGAACATTTTAAAATTCATCCATCTGATGACAGCATAAGTGATATGGATGAGGACAGAGTGGATTCTGATCCCACTAATATTTCATCGCATTATTTTAAATCAAAATTTTTTAAAAAGCCTAAAGGTTGATGTTCTCTCACCTTCATCTTTTCTATTTACTGAAGGCAATCTTTTTTTTCCCTCGCTCTTTTTTAATCTTTATGTCTACATTCGTCTCTTGGAACTGCCGAGGGTACATGAATAAATCTTCAGAATTGAGAGACATTATAAACAAATACCATCCTGCCTGCATTGCACTCCAGGAAACCTATCTTAAAACCGACAAGCAGAACATACGGCATTACAAAAATTTCAGCAAGCACAATATTCAAAACCGATTTTCTGGGGGCGTAGCAATTCTTGTCGCAACGGATATTCCATCAATGCAAGTAAATCTGAACACTAATTTGCAAGCTGTAGCTGTACGAATTCAGATGAAAAATTTAATAACCGTCTGTAGCCTCTATTTACCACCTAAACAACAAATCAGTCAAACGGACCTAAATAACTTGTTTTGCCAATTACCTTCTCCATTCATTATTTTGGGAGATCTTAATGGTCATAGTCCTTTTTAGGGAAGCTCGGAATCAAATTCACGTGGTAAGCAAATTGAACAATTTCTTGCAGATCATAATTTATGCATTTTAAATTCTGACGAAAAAACGCATTTTCATTTACCAACACGAACTTTTCATTCTGTTGATCTCGCTATTTGCTCTCCGTCTTTATTGCCTTTTTTCAGTTTAACTGTTGACAATGATCTTTATAATAGCGACCATTTTCCTTTAATTTTGACCGACAGTAGGCACAATGCAGCTAGTCCTTTCCGATCATCCAAATATGTTTTAAATGCAGCAAACTGGCAAAAGTTCACCTCTCTGGCTAATATCAATTCAGAAATAGTTAAATCTTCCACTATTGATGAAGCTCTGAAACATATTGTCAGTATTATAATTGAGGCGGCAGATAACACTATTCCAAAGATATCTTGAGTTCGTAGGAAGCAAAACAAGCCATGGTGGGATGCTAATTGCCAACAAGCATATAAAAAACAAAAAAAGGCATGGAATATTTTTCGCCGTTATCCCTCTACTGAAAATTTTATCAAATTTAAAAAATCTAGAGCAGAATCCAGAAAAATCCAACGACGTAGTAGAAGAATTTCTTGGCAAAAATTTGTTTCTGGTATCACTTCAACAATATCTAGCCATCATTTGTGGAATAAAGTTAAAAAAGCTTCAGGTGCTTCTCATTCTAATATTGTTTCAAGTTTAATTGATAAAGGAAATACCATATCATCCACAAAAGATATTGCAAATTCCATAGCTTCAACATTTGCTCATACGTCCAGCAGTAAAAATTATCCCTCTGCATTTTTGAAATACAAAGAGAAAGCAGAAAAGCAAAAACTAAATTTTAATTCTCAGACTAACCTGCCCTACAACAGCGATTTTACGTTTTTAGAGTTCCAATCGTGCCTTGCCATTGTCCACGATTCTTTTCCCGGTCCTGACAACATTAGTTACAGTATGATCAAAAACTTAACAACAGAGTCGAAAAAAAGCTTATTATATCTTTATAACCTTATCTGGAGAGAACAATATTTTCCTTCTTTTTGGCAACAAGCTATAATAATTCCTCTAATAAAACCAGGCAAAGATCCAACTAATCCAACAAATTATCGACCCATTGCTTTGACCTGTTGTCTTTGTAAATTGCTAGAAAAAATGATAAATCGAAGGCTAATTTTTTTATCTGGAGACAAATAACTTACTTCACCCTTCGCAGAGTGGATTTCGAAGAGGACGGAGCACTCTGGATAATCTTCTTGCTCTCGAATCCGACATTCGCCTAGCATTTTTACAAAGAAAGCACTTAGTTGCCATTTTTTTCGACATCGAAAAGGCATACGACCGAACTTGGAGATATGGAATTTTAAAAGATTTATATGATCTGGGAATAAGAGGAAATCTTCCTGTTTTTATTAGAAATTTTTTAAAGTTTAGAAATATTCGTGTTAAGGTGGAATCTGAACTTTCAGATTCTTTTGTACAAGAGGAAGGTGTTCCCCAAGGCAGCGTTTTAAGCGTCACTCTTTTTATTTTAAAAATAAATAACATTTTAAAACAACTTCCAATGTCTGTGAAGGGCTTTTTATATGTTTACGACCTGTATATCTCTTGTACAGGGATGCATATGAATTTTATACAAAGACAATTGCAGATCGCAATCAATAATATTACCCAATGGACGAACACAATGGTTTTACCATCTCAACATTGAAAACGGCTGGTGTGCACTTCTGTTGGAAACGTAACCTTCACTTTCATCCTGATCTAAAACTGTATGAGCAGCCAGTACCATTTTTAGATGAAATTCGCTTTCTGGGCATTATCTTTGATAAAAAACTTACCTTTCAGTCTCATATAAAACTTTTACGTAAAAAGTGTGAAAAGTCTTTAAATATTTTAAAAGTTTTATCAACTACAGCATGGGGAGCCGACAGAAATTCTATGATTAAAATATACAAGGCCGTTATACTTTCCAAGCTGGATTATGGTTCCTCAATATACGGTTCTGCTAGGAAAAGCATTTTACAAAAACTGGATCCTATTCACCACATAGCTCTCCGTCTTTGTTCAGGTGCTTTCAGGACATCCCCTGTTAAAAGCTTGTATGTTGAAACCTGTGAACCAGCCCTTGAATTAAGAAGACAATTTTCATCTCTTAATTATTATTTTAAAATTCAATCAAACATTAATCATCCATTTTATGATTTTAAACTTCGTCCCTTTTTAGTTCGCTTGCAAGGTGCCCGAAAATCATTCATCCCTGTCTTTTTTACGAGAGTTCATAATATTCTTTTAGACCTTAATCTACTGTATGTACATGCAACTCCTCAGCCGGAAAATACTTTTCCACCTTGGAAAATCCCTGAAATACAATACTTAAATCCTTTTGAAACTTTTATCAAGTCTGATACAGCAAATATCATTTTTCAAAATATTTTCTTAGAACACAGACAACAATATCAAAATTTTATTCCAGTTTTTACAGACGGGTCAAAATCAGCTGCTCATGTCTCTTTTGCGGTTGTTTTCCCTCATACTGTTTCTTCTTTTAAACTTCACCCCTCCTGTTCAGTTTTTACTGCAGAAATAAGTGCTCTTTTATATGCTTTTGAAGAAATTTCTAATAGCCGGGACAAAAACTTTATCATCTATACGGATTCTTTGAGTGTTTTAAATTCTCTAAAATCATTTAATTCTCATCCTTTGGTTTTAAAAATCTTAGATACTTTTGATAAACTAACTTCTCGTAGTTACACTATTTTATTCTGTTGGGTACCATCCCATGTTGGAATTTTGGGCAACGAAGAGGCAGATAAGGCTGCCAAATTGGCGACTACTTCAATAGCTACTAATATTCCTGTGAACGACATAAATAAACATATTAAAAAGCTTCTATATTCTAATTGGCAAAGACAGTGGGACCTGGAGACAAACAACAAACTTCATATTATCAAACCCCATGTGCAACCCTGGCCCTCATTAGCGAACAGAAAAGCGGATACTGTCTTAACACGATTACGAATTTCGCACACTCGATTCACACATATTCATTTGTTGTTAGGTGAACAACCACCACTGTGTGCGCGATGCCATTGTCAAATGTCTGTTCAACATATTTTGTCAGAATGCAACAATTTCAATGCTCAGCGTTTACAGTTTTTTCAAAAGTCTTGCCCTTCATTATCTTTCCTGCTTGATAAGACACCTCATGTCCAAATTTTTGCTTTTTTAAAGTCCATAAAGTTTTATCCATTGATTTAAATCTTGTTTACTTTTTAGCTTCTCATATTCTCTTCGATTACTGTTTTAAATGATATAGTTTTACCCATTGTTTGGCGCAGTATGGTCAATATTATGGCTCTTGCGCCATAAAACCTCAAACAAACTCAAACTCAAACTCTGTTTACTTTGAGTCATTTGAAGATCGATGGTTTTAATGTCATTTTCAGCTGGGTGCCAAGTCATGTTGGTATCCCTGGGAATGAGATGGCGGATTCTTTAGCTAAATCTGCATCCTCCTTCCTAAACCAAGAACTCCCATACTGTGATGTCAAGAGACTATTGGCGTGTCGTGTTTTGATTACTTGGCAAGAAACGTCGGATTTATTGACCCACAATAAATTGCACTCTGTCATGCCGTCCATTGCTATGTGGCCACCTCTTCCTATCCGTGAGGTAGATGTCAAGCTAACACGCCTCCGTATAGGTCATACGCGCTATACTCACAAACAGCTGATCTTTGGCGAAAGGGCACCAATGTGTCAGACGTGTCATGTTGATTTAAATATTACGCATGTTTTAATTGAATGTCCTGCCTACCATCCCCATCATGTCAGCTTTTTCAATACATCATCCGTAACTCTAACCGACTTGGTGGGTGAGAAATACCACCCAAATATTTTTACATTTTTAAAAGCAATTCACCTTTTTACTTGCATCTAATTGCCTTTCAACCTTTTATCGTCTGTTATTGCATTTTTATGAAGTCGTATGATTAATATCACACTTTTACCGTTTCATAATTATTTTCTTCCTGCGATTCATAAATTTTAAAATTTTATTAGTTGATTGCTACATTGCTTATACAGTTTATCTTAGTTGGTATTAATTTATAATTGATTGATTCAGTTCATATTAATGTGCTCTTGAATTAAACCATATGACTGGCGCAGTATGGTCTCACATGGCTCTTGTGCCAATAAACCATACCTACCTACCTACCCACTTTCCCTGATTTAACAGGTTTTCAAACTGTTACAAATCGGAAAAAACTTAAATAAAGATTTCAAGCAACAAAATGTTTCTACCTTTCCAACAGTACCTAATTTTCCAACCTTTTTCATTATCAAAAGATCATCTGCTACTAATGATACATTTCATTTTGTCTCTCCGTTTCTTGTTGAAAGATGTGTAACTGGCAATATTGGTGAAGTTAAAAGTACTAAAAAACTTCGATCTGGCGATTTGCTGGTCGAAGTACAATCTCGTAAACAATCTGTACAAATTATGAAATTAAAGTCATTCGAAAATATACCAGTTGTTGTTTCTCCACATTCTTCACTGAATTCCTCCAAAGGTGTCATTTCCTGTGGGGAGCTATTCAATGAACCGATAGATGAAATAACTAAAGAGTTGAAAGGACAAGGGGTTAGCCATGCACGGCGTATATCTATAAGGAGAGATGGTCAGCTCCTAAATACCAAACATCTGGTTCTTACTTTTAGTTTCAACAAATTACCCGAGTACATTAAGGCGGGGTACATGCGCCTGTTGGTTTGACCATATATACCGAATCCGCTTCGTTGTTTTAAGTGCCAACGGTTCGGACATTCAAGAACTTCTTGCCGATGGACATTAACTTGCGCCCGATGTGCAGAAGTAGGTCACGATAGTTCGGAATGCACATCTAGGGAGAAATGCTTTAATTGTCAAGGTACACATACTTCCTTTTCTCGAAACTGTCCAGCATGGCAGTTAGAAAAGGAAATAATTAGTACAAAAATTAAAAAACAAATTTCGTACTCCGAAGCTCGTAAACTTGTAAAATCTCCAACTCCTGTATCTGGAACCAGCTACTCTTCTATGATCAAAAAACCACTTGCCACTGATCGTATTCAAAACAAAAGAAACAATATACTTACTGATAATAGTCCCGAGTCCACTATTGTAAAGTCATTGCCAGTAGATCGCAATAATGTTAATCAGCCAACTGGTCATGAACATGAAACGCCTCATGTTCTATCTAATGAAATGTCATAGGACCTGAATAAATTTAAAACTGTCACCTATATAAAATAAAAATATAAAAAAGATCACAAGTAAAATTCTGAAAATATATCATATTCTAAATTCTGAAAGACTTCACCTCGACAAGTCTCCCAACCTATGCCAGTCTCAAATTTGAGCTCTTCCATTAATTCTAAATCAGCAGATGAAGCCAAGTCTGAGCTTGAATTCATGACCACAAATAAACCCAACCCAAACACTGACAGCGAAATAGAATCGGATAATGCAATAGAATACAACCCTCATGAAACAATTGACGAAACACCACTTGCTGCGGAACCTTCTACCGATTCCACCACAGTTGATAAAACTGTTTTTAAACAAAGTCCCCAAGAATGTCAACTTAAATGGATTAATCTTAAAAATTTTTACAGTAAAACTTCAAGTACCCCTATACATAGCAAATACTTGAAGAAACACCGAATCAAAAGATTGCAATGATTTTTTCTTTTCACTTCGTTTTGTAACTTATTGTAACTTTTTTTTTATCTTATGGAAGATGCATTTTCACCTTTTTTAAATTTCATCGATATTTTAATCTTTTAACATTTTTGGAAAAATTTTCTTTACGGGATGTAATTCGCATTTTTATAAACGCTGATACTATTCATTATTGGATGTCTTTCTTTTTATCACGAGAAATCATAAATTTAAACTGATTGAATTATACGTGACATTTTTAAAACCATTTGTTTGGCGCAGCATAGCCATATTTGGCTCTTGCGCCATTAAATCTCAAAATACCATACCATACTACTCACACTCCCCATCTAAATCTCTCTCTTAATGGGTACCTTCGTTTCTTGGAATTGTCGCGGCATTCGTTCCAAACTTCATGACATGAAATCAATTATTAACAAATTTCATCCTATCTGTTTCGGTGTTCAAGAAACCTTCTTGACACCCAACTTTCCATCAAGTTACGAGGATATAGCTGTGCTCGGAAGGATACAGACACTGGATCTCATGGTTCTGGAGGTGTCTGTATTTTCACCTCAAATTTTTATCCGAGCACTCCTCTTATTTTACATACATCTCATCAGGCTGTGGCTGTGCAGGTCCATATGCGATCTTTGGTCACAGTCTCACGGTATCATCCGTCAGCAAGACCTGGACAATATAGTAGACCAACTTCCGTCACCCTTCATTTTATTTGGCGACTTCAATGGACATAGTATTTTGTGGAGCTCGGATAGTACAAACTCTCGAGGGCAGCAGATTGAACAGTTTATTGCTAATAACTGTCTCTGACTGCTCAATAATGACGAGCAAACGTACTTCCATGCACCCACACGTAGCTTCCACTGTCTTGACCTGGCCATATGCACTCCTGAACTGCTGCCGTTGATGCATTTGAGAATTGAAGATGATCTGCACAATAGCGATCACTTTCCCCTAATAATCTCCCACGCTGATGGTCGGGGTGCAACTATTTGTCCTCCGTGTTTTCAGATTTTCAGAGACTGGACTACATTCTCCCAACTAGCAGTTATCAATGAGGTTATGGTCAGTGATGCAGATATTTCAAAATCAGTACAAAATGTCATTGATACAATAATGAACGCCGCGAACACCGCCATTCAAAAAACATCCCCACGTCTAAGAAAATTCCGTAGGACGTGGTGGAATGAAGGTTGTCTCGACATTCATAAGAACCAATAGAAACTCTGGAATCTTTTTAGAAGGTACCCTACGACTGAGAATTTGATCGCTTTTAAAAGAGCCAAAGCGCTAGCTCGCCGCATACGGCGTCGTAGTCAGAGAGAATCGTGGATTAAATTTGTTTCATCCATCACATCCTCTACTTCGAGTAAACTTTTATGGAAAAAGGTTAAGGCTGCTAATGGGATCTATAATGAAACTTCTATTCCTGTTTTAAAAACCGGTAATATGATGTATTCAAACCCATTAGATGTTGTTAACATTCTGGGCCATGCGTTTGCACAAGTTTCCGCAACGGATTCTTACAGCCCTGAATTTCTGGAAATTAAGAATCGCGCGGAACGGTAGGATTTGTGCTTCAATGCCCGAAGTACTCTTCCATATAACTGTGAATTCAGGATGATTGAATTGGATATGGCCTTGTCTCAAGTTCATGATACCAGTCCCGGGCCAGATGGGATCACATATAATATGCTCCGCCATTTGAATGCAACTTCCCTTTCGAATCTGTTATTATTATTTAACAGAATATGGATTGAACAGAAGTACCCTTCACAATGGCGGGAAGCTATTGTGATCCCAATATTAAAACCTGGCAAGTAAGCATCAATTCCTCTGAACTATAGACCGATTGCTCATACAAATTGCCTCTGTAAGACCTTCGAGCGCATGGTCAATGCTCGTCTAATTTTCGAATTAGAGAAACAAGGATACCTCTCCCCGTTGCAGAGTGGTTTCCGGAGAGGTCGGTCTACTTTTGACAACCTCGTTTTACTGGAAACCCAAATACGCAATGCCTTTGTGAGGAGGAACCACCTAGTTTCCATATTTTTCGACATTGAGAAGGCATACGACCGTACATGGCGCTAAGGCATACTTTCAACACTTTTTCATCTAGGTTTTAGGGGTAAATTGCCCATATTTTTACAAAACTTTTTATCAAGACGTACTTTTCTTGTTCGAATTGGGAACGTTTACTCTAATCATTTTATTCAAGCTGAGAGAGTTCCACAAGGAAGTGTCCTCAGTGTCACACTGTTTATTATTCATCTGAGCCAGATTTTAAATCATTTGCCTCCATCTATTAATGGAACTCTTTATGTCGACGATCTGCAGATCTCATGTCAAGGTAGTAACATGAATATCATTGAATGACAATTGCAAAACGCAGTAAATAAGGTGGTAGCTTGGTGCAACAACAATGGGCACGCAATCTCACCTGAGAAGAGTAGATGCGTTCACTTCTGCCGGAAGAGAATAATTCTCCCGGATCCGAATATTTATATTCGAAATATACCTATCCCAGTGGTGAGCGAAATACGGTTTTTAGGAGTGATATTTGATCGGAATCTCACCGTCCTTCCGCATATTTTGCATTTGCGAAGGAAGTGTGAGGAAAACTTAAATATTTTGAAAGTACTTTCCAGAACATCCTGGGGTGCCGATCGGACCTCTCTACTCCGTATTTATGATGCAATCATCCTTTCGCGTATTGACTACGGATGTATGGTATATGGTTCGGCGCGATCATCTGTTTTACGTCGGCTGGATACTGTACACCATTCTGCTTTAAGGATCTGCTCCGGTGCGTTCCGTACTTCACCTATTGAAAGCCTTTATGTTATCTGTCACCAGTTGCCCCTTTATTTAAGACGCCAGAAAATTTCGGTGTCATATTATTTCAAAATAAAATCTATTGTTAAACACCCCTTAAGTCAAATGACATTCCCGAGTTGTCTTCGTAGATTGTATAATGTCCGTCCGTCTCACATTCTACCATTCTGTGAGAGAGCCAAAATGCTCATAAGTGACTCGGACCTCAATACTGTTAGTGTTAAAACTGTTGACTCCTTTATTTTTTTACCTTGGGATGCCCCGAAATTCTCTTTTGTGAATCCATTCAAAGGCTTCGATAAATCCTTAACTGCACCTGTTGTCTTCCAACAGCTATTTCTCTATCATCGCAATCGGTATTTCTCTTTTGATCCAATTTTCACGGATGGCTCGAAATCAGATGGTCATGTCGGTTATGGCATAGTATTTCCATCTGATATAGTGAGCTATCGGGTTCGTAATTGTTGTTCAGTATTTACTGCTGAGTTGCTTGCTATATTGTGCGCTCTACAAAAGATCTCATCTTTGCCACATCGAAAATTCATAATTTATACCGATAGCATGAGTGCACTGGAAACACTTTCTCACTACCATAATGGCATGCACCCAACAGCAATACGAATTTTATCCCTTTTGCGCCTCTTGCAGAATGAGGATTTTGAAATTATTTTTTGTTGGGTTCCGAGTCATGTCGGCATACATGGAAATGAAATGGCTGATTCTGCTGCAAAATCTGCATTGTCTTGTTTGAACCAAGGACTTCCTTATAACGATATTTGGCGGTCTTTAATTAATTACATCTGTTCTACCTGGCAAAATAAATGGGATCTGCAGATCCATAACAAACTGCATGAAGTGAAGAGTAACATTGGTCCGTATCCGGTCCTCCCTGTACGTGGGGTGGATGTCAGGTTGACTCGCCTCCGTATAGGACATACACGTTTCACGCACAAGCACCTTATTTTTGGCGAAAGGGCGCCAAATTGCCCGACTTGCCATGTTGATTTTAGTGTAAAACACATCTTGATTGAATGCCCTGCTTTTAATTCACATCGTCTCCAATATTTTCATACATCATCTGTAATTTTGAAGGACTTGGTGGGTGAGAAAAGCCACCCAAATATTTTTAACTTTCTGAGAGCCACAGGCTTTTTAAATCACATTTAATGTTTCCACAAATTACTTTTGCCTTATCACTTTAAGATTTTAACAAATTTCCATCATTTGTTTCCTTTTTACTTTTTTTTCTTCTAAATGATTGTTTGCGTTTTCTTTTTTACATTTTTAAATGCTATATATTTATGTTTTATGAAACTTTTATCATAGACTGCTGCTGTAGAAATTTTTAATTATTAATAAAGTCTACTTTAAATTTTGCTTGGCGCAGTATGGCCCGATATGGCTCTTGCGTCATAAAACTTGAAGCAACCAACCAACCAAGCAACCTGACATTGGAAGCACCGTAGCGGATTTGGGATGTATGGTCTCACCGGTAATCTCATGTAACCAGCTTTGATATACTCGGATAATTTAGGCCTGTGGAATGTGAGAATTAAATGCTTCGTAGGAAGGAGTTTTCCGTCTCGACGAACAGAAATACGTCGTACGTGTGTTACTCCTTCAAAAGCTAACTCTGCAGTGATTTTTTCAATGGTTTCATTAAAACGTTCTCCACAAGTTATGACTCCTTTATAGTTCCGACACTGGTATAGTGGCCAAGTTTTTCAGCTTAAGTATTTGCTGTGATTGTTTTCGGGTTTTAACCTCTACAAGAAGGTCACCTAAGCGAAGTTTACGGATTGACTGAACCTCTTCGAGAGACCCGGTAATAGTCTTTTCGACAAGAAATGGTGAAACAGTGTGAAACGTTTCTTTCAAATCAGAAGTACGATGTATAATAAAAAAAGTGTCAAAATGATTATCAGTATTTTTTTTTTTGGTTTCGTTTGTTGCCCACTGAAGGGACCCTTTTTGGAATGACCCATGCAAGGAAGAAAAAAGGTTCGGATCCCGGCGGCACCGCCCACCACCGAGCCAAACAAGGGAAGGCAGTAACTGGCTCTGGTAAATACCAGCCTCAGCACTTACCCTAGTGCTGGCCAGAATCTATACGCTCAGGGCCACTTCCAGGAACGTTGACCACCCTTAACGCCAAGCCCCAGAGAATGACCCTTTCACTTGATCCCTAGCAAAGTAACCAAATTATTAGGTTACCAGCCGAATTGATGCACTGGGGACCACAGTGCACCACCCGTCTAATGGGTCGCCACGCACGGCAAACATGTGGGGGTATTTGCTGTCCATTAGAAGCGAGAAGCAAACAGAGTGGCGACAGCTTCTCATGGAGAGCTCCCTCGCCTACCCTCGAGGGAAAGAAGAAAAAAGGAGACAGCAGAAAGCATAGGGGAGTTTGAACATGAAGGGAGTAAAGATCCCTGGGTACCTCGGGATTGGGACACCCGTACTCACCTATAGTAGGTGAGCCCCTGAGGGGGGTAAATCTCTACGAGGAATTGCAAGGGAAATTCAACGCAGTCACGGATACGTTCAAAAATTATCCAGAAGTATAAAATGTATAGCCAAATTGTTAATAAACCTGGAAGAGGAAGAAAAGAAATCCTCATTGTCACGACCAAGAGAAGAGTTATTTGTGAGGTCGCAAACAATCCTAAGGTGAATGCTACAAAAATTGCTACATTTACTTCAAGAACAATTGGAAAGTGTGTTTCTACAGAAACAATTCGAAGAGTAATTCTAAAAGCAAATTATAATGGTCGCGTAGCCAGAAAAAAACCATTCATTTCCAAAGTAAATCGAGAGAAAAGAATTTTTTTTCGCTAAAAGTCATATTTCAAGGCCTCCTGACTTCTGGAATCAAGTAATATTCAGTGACGAAGTAAGTTCAATGTTTTTGGTAGTGATGGTTGATGTTATGTGTGGAGAAAGCCCAATTGTGAACTTCTTAAAAACATCAATGCTTATTTCAAGCATGGAGATGGTCCACTTCTTGTATGGGGCTGTGTGTCTGCAAAATGATTGGGAAATTTAGTTTTCATTGATGGAATGATGGACAAAATCAAATATTTGGATATATTGTAGAACAATTTAAAACAAAGTGCCCAAAATTTGGGTTTAGTGTCAAGTTTTCTGTTTCAACAAGATAATGAGCCGAAGCATACAGCTAAAATAGTTAAGTTATGATTGTTGTATAATTGTAAATTGCAATTGCACACCCCTCCTCAATCTCCAGATCTCAATGGGATTGAAAATTTGTGGGCACAATTAGGAAAATCAGTTCAAAAACACGATATTAGAGGCAAGGAATACTTAAAAAGAGTATTACAAGAAAAATGGTCGAAAATATCCGGCAAAACAACTCAAATTCTGGTCAACTCAATGCCACACCGTTTATAAGCTGTTCTAAATGCAAAAGGATATGCAACAAAATATTAATTCATCTTTCTTTTTACAGATTTTGCTAGATGTATACTCAATTTTACGACTTTGGAATTTGCAACTTTGACATAAAAATTATTGTAATAAAAATATTATTGAATCCTCCGTTTTGTTTTTTAGCCTAGTATTTTTGTTGATGTATATTTTGTCGTTCTTATAAATATTAGCCATAAATAGAAATGTTAAGATCAAAAAGAATAAAATTAAAGAAGAAAGAGAAAAGTGTATACTCAATTTTGGAAGCCACTGTATGTTCGATTATTTCAAAGATATATATATTTCAAAGATAAAGAAATTTTTCAAAAGAATGTTATCCTTTTGCAGTTACTTTGAAAATAATTTCGATGAAGCATTTTTATTTTATATTCGATTATTCAATCTAAAAAATCGAATCATCTAAGAATCATTAAAAATCGAATCATCTAAAAAATCGAATCGATTTTTTAATCTAAATCATCGAATCATCATTTTAATTAAAAGCCCAATCATTCCAAGATCTTCAATTATTCGAAGATTTTGGAATCAATACATAGAAGTGGCAGTTAAAAATATGCAACTCTTGGTTCGACAACAAGTCAAGAACTGACCAATTGGGGATTTGTCAACTTCTCAGCCTGTAGCGGCACAGATCTTATAGTAGAGTGAGATTGCTTAGTTAAATTTTAAAATATCGGTGGCATCGGTGATGTTACAAAACGGAAACGAAGTTTTATGCTTTGTCACAAAGAAGACATTTCCTGTCCAAGGCTTGAGTGTTGAAGATAATTGAAAAATAAATTTAGTGAAATGTTCACACCGAAGCGAGTTTATCAAGATTGAATTTGTACAATTTTCCTAAACTTATGCAAAGTAGTAATGAAGAAATATTTCGTTTATAAAAATACCATATATTAGTTATTCTGTCTTAAACGTTATGTTATAATTTTCCCTGGCGGCATCTTGAAATGAGGATGAGATACTTCCGGCATGGTGGTTGGATCTCGCCACCCTGGAGGATACACGAAAGGGAGGGCGACTCCTCCCATGACTCCTCCCATGGATGACGGTACGTACTTCCTTGGGGAAGAGTTGTACTATGACCGGTAATGGTCCTTGGACTCAGCCACAATTCCCGCAAGCATTGTTGTTGCGGTTGTCCGGTCATTCAGTATTTATTATCTTTGTACCTTCGGGCGCATCGGAGAGTCAGTGATATGACTTAAACGATATATTATAAAGGCTCTAAAAATTGGCATTTGACTGTTAACTGAAGGAAAATAGTGTTTCCACACTTAAGCATTAAGCACATATTCATCAGACCTAACACCAAACTCATTTTCTATTTTTCCAACGAGTGAAAAGAAAAGAAAAAAAAATCTAAAAATGATATTGAAAAAAAAAATGTTTCGTGAATTTTTGGGTGATTGCTGAAAATACAATGAGACAGCTGATGGACTTTAAAATGCTGAATTCGATTAATGTTGTTAACAGTAGTTGTACACCGTTCTAATAAACGTGAGCATACAAAATTATTTTGGGGGCAAAGCAGCCTGAACAAATTTCAGGAATTCCTTGGTATTAAGAGTGTTAAAAGCAATCTAACCAATCACTAAAATCCTTTCAATATTTGAGTATCTCTAATCGAAAGAAGGAAAATAATTAAATTGTTTATCAATAATGAATTTGATATTTTAACCATGGAAAAATACAATAATACAGGACTTGGTAATATAGAGTACTTCATAATCCTATACTGAGTTATATCAAACGAAATTTTAAGCATAAACTTAGTTACTTTAAAAAAATATTTCAATTCTATTATTACTTTGATTGCTGAGCCACAAAATAGCCTACATTTGCAACATATTTAAAACTAAGTTTCATTGCAATAGACTACGATCCGGGAGGGGGGACCTAATGCAAATGAATTGATCCGGTAAGTGAACCTTCGAAAACAGTTCCGGAGTTATAATGGAGTCGATGCCAAGCAATGAATTGAATGCAGCTGCGCCATTGTTTGAAATAGATTCATACGTCAGAATTGTTAAATGAATTCGTTTCAATTAATTTTAAAGCTGCATTTGGACATGATTCGCATCTGAAACCAAATTTCGCAGTTTATCCGAATGCCGTTTTATTACTCATTGGAAAAGTCATTTTTTACCATAAAGTCAGTTTTTCTAGAAAATCATTAGAGATGGTAATCTATGCATGTTTGGTATATACAGTCTCTAATAAACTAGAAAATTTATAAAAGGATTTTGATTCACAAAACAGATATAGGATTAATAAAAGCAGCATAACTTGATATCCTATTTCTTTGGAAGTACATTAGAAACTGCTCAACAAAGAATTTGGTTGATTTTACATTCTTTCATTATAACACTCAGTACTAATATAAAAAGCGTCATTTTGTTTTAAGTTTAATTAATTAGATTGCTTTCCGTTATGAAACTTCTCAAGGATTATATTGGAGGCATATTTCGCACTTTTGAAACTTTGACACGACTATCTCTCCTCTAAATCTTTCACCCTAAATCAACTTATGGACATCTGGCAATGAGATTGTGTCTTTGACCCTCTCCCGATCACAAAAAAAATCAACTTTGACAAAAAATAAACATTCAAACTTATTAGCTGCAACTCTTTCTTAACCTTTTGAAAGTAATCCAATTCATCTGTTGCGAGGTTTAATTGTTGGCTTAAATAAACCGGCAGATCTTTCTTAAGCATGGTTCATCGTTATTTTTCATCTTCTGGCAATTGCCATTGCAATGATTTTAAGGTATGGCTTATCCTCCAGAGAAGGAAAATATGCCATGCCATCATGAAGATCCTCATTTTCATGATAATGTAAAATTAGTCACGGATTTTTTTTTCTTGCATATTGAAAATCCACTTATTTCGACCAGGTTAAAACTTACCATAAAGGGCATGTCTGTTTCATATAGTAACATTTATTCTGTTTAGCGAGCATATACTTAAGATCAGAGACTTTTATTACTTAAATGATTACGTATGATTATTTAGAAACGTACTTTTGAAAAGTCTGCATGCTCTATTACCAACTTTTGACCAATCTATCATTCTGTATAGACATGTCTCTACATGACCGTGCACGAGTTGCTGCTGGTGAAACATTCAATGCTTCATTTTATTATGAGTATTTCTTTTACTTCATAACTTGGAAAATTTTTATTGAAACGAAAACAAGTCTCCACTTTAATGGGTTCAACTTGTTATATAAAAGATTCAAATTAAAGAAGATGCACATAATTAGTATGCATTTTCTAAACTTTTTCAATAAATGTCTTTTCCCTAGCTCTTGCACATATTGAATACTATATAAATGTGTCCTGAATAATAGAATCAAATTTTTACTCAATTCAATGCTTAAATCTGAATCTTTTCGTTTCTAAGATAGAACTCTTCAGTTTTATTATTACGACTTTCTCTATAAGTTACAATACCATTAAATCCAGTTCTTAAAATATCATCCCATTCAAAATCTGTTTTTATTCCAATTTTGTAAAGATCGAAAAAAAAAAACAGGCTGTGAGCAGTAAGATTCAAGAGCTATTCTGAATGAAAGGAGAAAAGATTTTTGATGTCAATATATCATCCTCTGCACAATTCCAACATTGAAAAAATGGCGCGGGATCAAATCGCGTTTCCTTAATAAGAGATCAATATGAACTCGGCAGGGAAGCGCTTTGCGAATAAAAGTTCAAGACGATTGAATTGAATTTCCCGACTGAATATACTATGTTCCTAGCAGTACCCAAACTTAACGGGAATAGCTATTGGAGATTTAAACTTGACTGAGATTCTTGATCATAAAAAAATGAAAAGATGTAATGTGCTATTTTGAAGTGATTTCCGCGTTGGAGTTTTCAAAAAGAAGAAGGAAAAAAATAGAAAAGGAAAGTAAAATATACCGATAAAAACCATCAAACAACGATTTATGGGTCAATGCATTTATTTCAGATTATTGGCAATTTTTCGACATTCTGAAAATAATATTTTTTAGTACCTCCATTAGAGATACGGGACGTATTTCTTTCCGTAATTAGAATTTCGAATGTGATTTCTCTGAGATGTATTTTAAGGAATAATGCAAGATTAATTACTTTACCTAGAACCAATGCTCCTATTCCATCCCAGGGAAGGCAAACTTTTCTCTCGCCAAAATAAGGAACGACCTCTTAAGTGGTTTCCGTCCTTTAGTTCTGAAAAATGAATTTATTTTTCATATTTGAAAGAGATAGCTTTTAGCGCTTAGCAATAAATAGTAATGCACGTAACAAAAAGAAAGCATTTGTTTCTAACTGTATGAGAATTTTCATACACATTTCTATATGTTTCCCTTTTATTATAAATCATGGTTTTATTCCATTTCCAAAATTCTAAGGATTATTTTTTGTTTAATAGAAAGTGCAATACGACATGAAATTATGTCCCTTCAATTAACTCGAACGTAAGATCTGCCTACTTTTAATTTAATTGGGTCTTATCATTGAAAGGAATAGTTGACCGCAACACTTCAAAATAAAGCAAAGCGAAAATACTCTGATTTAATTCAAAAAATAGTTTCTATCGTTACTATTCGTTTTTCGGGTGGCGTCAATGATATTTTTTCTACTTTAAACGATTACGCGTAAAAGGTTTTCCAGGCATATCTATAATTGATTTGTTCTATCAATAAATGGAATCATTACAATTAAAACAATAGTAGTTTATCCCAGAATTTTTTTAAAGGCCAGAATCAAAATTATTAAATGTTTTGTATATTTAAATTAAGAAAAAGGATCATTGTGATTTAAGACACAAAATTTTAAAAATGTCAAAGTATATCTGAGATATAGATTTAAATAGTTTCATTGGAAGGAATCAATTGTTAGCATTTTTAATGTCTTAATGAGATGCATAATCTGTCTATGCATAACTGCGTGATCTGACTATTCAAGTTTACAGTACTGTGAAAGCTACGCTGCATGTTACAGCTGATTTTCAAAAAGATTTATTTAAAAAATTATATTGGAAGATCTTTTCCAATAATCAACCAAATGTGAAATTATTTTTTTTACTGCAGCAAACTTGGGTCACAATTCATTCATACTGCCAGCAAAAGCAAATTTACTTGTTTACTTTGTTACTGCATTTGAGAGATGAAAAAAAGTCAAGAAATTGTATAGCAACTGCTATACTAGATCAATCTCAAAACAAATAATCCAGTGGATTAAATATGCTGCGAGAAGCACAAAAGCCAAGTCACAACCATATTTGGCATTTTCTCGTATAATTACTACTGCTTGTACGAAGTTATTACTTTATATATGATGTGATGATTTCGTGATCAATGGCATTTTAAACTTTTCTGCATTCAGTAAGATACATAAACTTGATTACATTATAGAGGTTTATTTATGTGATAAACAAAGTAGATATAAGCCTTTTAAATTAAAACAGATTATCACAGTTTGATGCTGAAAGGTCTTTGTTGAAACACCTGAGAACTAGTTATGCATATTATTAGTTATTTAATTGATACTAAATATTGCCAATATTCCATAGGAACTAGGTAGTATATGATATATAAGTGAGATAAAAGGACCATATTATAGCAATGGCATAAAGCTTTCTATTTTACAGAAACGTAAAAATCAGACATTAGCATTTCAGAAAATGTTCAATAGTAATAGAATTAAAATGTAAATATATTTGCATTAGTGATTGCTACTTTAAATCTATATAATGGGTTTATATATTTCTTTCTAGGCAAGCCGGTAGAAACGAGGAAGCGGAAGCTTATTACAAAAGAGCCGTTCAACTGAAACCTAAAGTAAGTTTAGATTTGGATTCCATTAAATTACACAGTACATCTTATTTCTTATGATACAGTACAAATATTTTCTTCTGATGAAATTTCATTTTAAATTTAAATAATAATTTGCATGAAATCTCAGCAATTTTCATATATAAATCAACTGAAATGCCCGAGAAAGAAATTAAATGCAAAGTAACGAATATCTTTATTCCAATAAAACTTCATTTTATATTTAAATAAAATTCTGCATGAAATCTTAGCAATTTTCGTATATCAATCAATTGAAATGCACGAGAAAGAAAATAATTTAAATGCAAAGTTAAAGAATGTCTTTTTATTTATTAAACTTCATTTTAAATTTAAATAATAATTTGCATGAAACCTTAAAACTTTTCGCATGTCAATCAATTGAAATGCATGAGAATATCAATCAAATGAAAGCCATGAAAAAGAACATCAAATGAAATGCATGAAAGAGAAGTTTACTTTGAAAGTTAAAATGATGAATGTGATCTGCATTTCAATTTGTTTAAATTTATTTATTATTTCAGGGCTCAAAGCGTACATGAAGGAATCATCAATCAAGCGACTTTATAAAAATTATTTTTACTTTATAAATTGAACACGTGTTTAAAAAAACATTTTTATTTTTATATCGATCTACCTCTCTGTGTATATTTATCTGCTACCGTTTTATCAGATTTACCATATTATGTATACAACAAATGAATAGCATTATTTTTACAGGAAGTCGCAAGTCATATGAATCTCGGGGCGATGTTGCATGTGAATAATAAACTCCAAGAAGCTGAGCAATCATATTTAAAAGCTTTGAATTTAAGACCAGATGATCAAATTACACGAAATAATCTTCAAAAGCTACAAAATCTGATACAACTTAAAAAAACTCGTGAATGCAGGAACCAAAGTTTCTATAATATCGACGATAATGCATGAAGTTTTGATATTATTTTACTACATTCTTGACGAACCGTAAAAGATTCATGTATCTGTGGACTAAAATATCTGTGTTTCCTCTTTCAAGATGATTGAAGATGGTATTACTGATGTTACATGCGTTTTTGATACATCGCTTGCGATTTTTCTTTTCGTTGTTGGTGTAAACATAAATATTCCTAGTAAGATTGTTCTGATCGTTGTTTACACGATAAATGTTTATGTGTAAAGCACACGTATAAAACTTCGTGATACAGATCTCAATTCTTAATGCGGATTTCTTTATACGTGAAGGAACAACAATGTTCTGCAAATCACTATAAAGCAAAGAAATTATTTATATGATATTTGTACTAAATTTCAGTTGTGGTATTTTCCATAGACCAGAAATTGAAATTTTGAACAGGATTGGATAAAACTTTATCATTCAAAGTTTAGTTTCAAAATCCGTTCCCTTCATTATCAAGAATTTTCTTTCAGGTGTCCTAAACTCTAAACACATTGGTTGAGATTCAAGAATCTGAACATAGCTAATAATTTTAACCAGACAATATAATTG
Organism: Argiope bruennichi; assembly: GCF_947563725.1. NCBI lineage: Eukaryota > Metazoa > Arthropoda > Arachnida > Araneae > Araneidae > Argiope > Argiope bruennichi. Next base: position 134,262,208 of record NC_079163.1, read on the forward strand.
GTGCAACAAATTTGAGATCCATAACTTATGTATTATGTAACTATGGAATGAAACTGTCACTCATCAAACAGACGCAAGAAGATGTGGTTTCCTGACAAAAATAAATGAAATGCACTTCTGTAAGTAAATACACTCCCTAATATAAATGAACTTATCTACTGTCTTTTCAAAAAAATTATATTAGAACTGGCAGTGTCTCTAGTCATGGTTATTGTTCACTTCCCATAAAGGAAACTAGTTGTTCTCGAAAAGCACAACCAGTTTGAAATGTCTTAGCGAACCAGTGTGAAATTTGCAATATCGAAAGAGTTTGAGCACATTCAATTTATGTTCACTTATAGCGCTGGTAATAAACATTTTTTAACTTTATCCAAACAGATTTATTATCAGTGAAAAGAAAAGCAAGTCATGTTATTTAATTACCAAAGATACCACTAGTCTTGAAAAGGTATCCATTTCTTCTATCGAACATTTGCTGTGCAATGTTGCGTGGAACAACCTTTTGGTTCTTGCAGTATAAATGACTTCGATTGAGAAGAAGAGAAAGTGGTGCGAACCATAAAAAACTTTTCAGCACGAACTTGCAATGAGTTGTATAGCAACATTTTATTAACCAGCGCTGAGATTTTTGCATGTTGCAAAAAGGACAACTGCATTCAAAATTCCTATTCATGATTGATGTATCTTCGAATAAGAGTATCAATATATGTGTGAAATATATGTAACAATTGATTATTGTGGAATATATATGCTTCAACGGGCAAGAAAAAAAGTTAATACACTTTCAATACGCAGTTCATTTACAAAGATTAATATGTCTACATATATATATATATATATATATATATATAGTATATATTGTCTTCCTGTTGGTGTAAACTCAGTAGCTATGTTGTTGGAATTTTGTATTCATTAGACGTTCTTATTTGATTCTCCGTCTAATAGCAGGCTGGGTTTATCTTTTTCAGAACATTTAAAGTATATGTTTTTTATTGTTTAGGAAGTATGAAATTACTGCTTGATCCATCCATTACAGAGTTTAGAATAATGTAAATGGCATATTTTAATAGGAGGATATTTTAGTATTTTGAAAAGTTTAAAAACTGTTTAGGAAACATCATGTTTTCCAAATTTTGATTAAGAAAATGATAAGGTAAGGACCATATTAATTAATAAAAATAATCTGTTAAAAAGACATAGCTCCTGTTGCTTTTACTAACTAAATATCTTGTGGAATCCAAATGTCTTTCTTTTCCCAACTAAGTTTGTTCCAAAATTATCCTCTATATTTTTAAGTGATTATTTCAATAGAATTATAAATTAGGCACGAAACAAACCAAGAAATTTTCTTTTCTCAATCGGTAAACGTTTAAATAAAACTTTATTTTTTATTAATAATAAAAAAAATTAAGAAAGAGGGAGGGGGTCAAACTTGGCATAAAGTAACATAATAAGAAGCCTAAACAAATAAAAGAAAAAAAATGAAATAAATAGGAGGAATCTACTACAATAAAATGGTAAAAAAGTTTTATATCATTACAAGGATAGTATTAAAATAATTCAGAAGTACCAGTCTTTATAAAAGTATGTTTTTAATTATCAGTTTGTTATAAAATAAAAACACATATTTTGGGGAAAGCTAAAATAAAACATATATCAAAACGATTTTTAATCACTTTTATAAAACCACTCTACAGCTGCATTTTTTAACACTACACACCACATTTAAAAAAAATTTTAATAAGATTTTTCTATATAAAAGAATAAACTTTAGAATTACAGAAAAAAAAAACATTCAAAATTTTTACCCACTAGAACTTATTTATTGCATTATATAAGATATTTTGATTAAATAAACCTTTTTTTATTCAAATAATCATTTATTTAAAATTAAATGAGAAAAGGCAAAAATGTTAATGATGCATATTTATATCGTTGTTCGTTATAAGGTTAAAATATCACACGCATTTTTCCGAAAGAGGTTAAATAATTTTTCAAATAATGATATCACTTTTAACACTGAATAACATTTGTATTAATTTTCAGGTAACTATTTACTTATCTTGAAATTCATCATTTGAATTTGCTTTCAACTTTTCTAATTATTAGTATCGATTTTCTCATTTGAAAGATCGTTTAATCTCCATATATCTGTTATTAAAATTACTCTAGAGGTTTCAAGCTTTGGTTGAACAGATAGAGAAAAAATAATTGCTTCAAGATGCTTTCCTTTCCCAGAAAAAAGATTAGAAAGTCAAACATTTATCTGATATTTTTTCTCTCTTATGAAAATTAATTCTACTTTCTAGGTATCTCATGACTGTTTGATAAATGAATATAAATGTAATCTTTTAAAAGATCGAGTAATACAAAATGGAATTTAGAACAACAGTCATTCATCCTTCTGGAAAGGTGCTACGAACCTATTTTAAATAATGAGGAGAACAGCTATTAATCAGTTAATCTTATCATAAATTATTGCCATGAATTATTTGAAGAAGTACTATTTCGCTAGGTGAATTGTTTTGGAATTAGAATTTAAGCAAACTCTCTTTAATGTCTTCAAATATAATTTAGTACTGGTCATTGTTGAACAATCTTCCTATTTTATTCTTTACGCTGAATTACATATTTTGTTATTATTTAATCTTGCCTCTTCTGTATTAGTAGAAATATTTTAGTTTTACCATCCTCAGCCTGCTTGACTGACTTGCACATATTGATTTGGGACTGATAAATCAAATATTTTAATTTAAGAATGTATAAGATTTTATAATTAAAAATTGTCATGCTTATTACGTGTAAAAATGTTGAAACTGTACCATCTTCAATCTGCTTTTTATTAAAACTGTTTAGAAGAAAGAAAACAAAACATTCAATTCCTTCTGTGTTTTCAATTAAAACTTAAAAAAAAAATATTTAAGATAATGTCGTGACTCTGAAATTATGTCACTATATCTTAATAAGGAAAGCTTAAAATGTTTTTGAATTATGTCCTATAAAAAGGAAAATTATTAAGCTCTATATTTAATAAATTGAGACTTGAACAAAAAAAAATAATAGGCCAACATTCTTTGTTAGAGAAATGAAGTTTTTATAGATATTATTCTTCTAAACTCATTCCAATTTAAAGCATGACTGCAGCCATTTAAAGGATAAGTGTCAATACAGGTGCGTTCTCGCATTCTATATTTACATTTATCAAGCCGATTCATAAAAAATGACCGAAACTTTATTTATTAATTTCTATCTTACTTATGTTAAATATAATAACTGTAATTCTATCAATGATGCCTTCAAACGTGCATGTAATGATATTCACGTAATTTATGCATTTTGTTAATGTAAGTGCATCAAAGCTTTTGTACCATCTTTAATTCAGTTACGCAACTTTATTTATTTATTAAAACATATTTCATTTTTAATATGAACAGAACATAATACAGTTTGTAATATAGGGGTTCAATTTATTTATTAGTTTTTCAAATGATGATGCTAGATCCTTTAGACTACCTACTAATAAATATTAATTTAACTGAACTCTCATTGTTTTGTTATAATACGTTTTATAGATCATTCCATAGTGTTGGGATTTTTCCGCAGTCTAAGGAAAATATTATCTCTATTGAAATATGTATTATCTATTTAACTTGTATTAAGTGTATGTCGTGTTGTGTTTGGATATATATATATATATATGTGTGCGTCTGTATGTGTGTTAATATATATTCGTGTGTGTTAAGATGAGTTCAGTTATTTAAGATTTCTAAATATACAGCATACCAAAGTACAACAAATATTTTTCAATAAATAAATCACGTCAATAATCACTTTCAATAGAAAATCACGAACAAGAAAATATCCTAAAAAAGTTTTAAGAATTCATCTTAGAATTTTAAGGAATTTTATTGCATAGAGAAGAAAAATTGCATTTAATTTACGTTGCAATTGCGACACTGGTGTAAAACGCTCACGCAATCCTAAATTAATTAAATTTCAAAAAATCATCTTTATTTCAAAATATTTCCACAAAGTACATTGATAATTTGTTGTACTTTGGTTTCTATGAGGAATGGTGCATGTATTACTTTTCTGTATGGTTTTGAAAGCTGAAACAAGAAGCTGTCTCTGTTAGCGGGTGTTTTCGTGGTAAGTTTACTAGAAAGTTGAGGTAAAGTGATTTAACAAAATATTATGAAAAACATATACATATGAAATTTAACAGTAGTGTGTGTAGTATTTATGATCAAAGAATGCAAAAAATGCATCTGAAGCTATTTGGTTTTATTTTATTATTGATATGCAGCAATTCATGTATATGTATGGATATTTGCACCCGTGTGAGTATTTCACATGTCTTATAGTAGTATATTTATAGTGGGTATGTTGCATTCACAATGGAAATCAATACTATATGTGACAATTCGATGTGCTTTTAACTATATTATTGTTCTACTGTATATAAACATGTGAAATGAATACATGAGAACAAATTAAAAGCGAGAGTATATAAAAAAAACTAACAATGGTATTTATATCAGCAAAAATTCTTATGTAAATTTAAATTATGCAAATGCAAATGTTTCAGAAATTAATGTTAATACTTAATTAATGTTATAATTAATATTCAATTAATGTTAATAAATTCGCAAAATAATATTGTTTTGTAAAAGTTAGTTTATATGACATTATTAGGTAATTCCATTATTTATTTAAACTTTGTTATATTTATCATATAAATATTCTTTAATGTTGAAATAAATTCCACAAGATCTAGATCAATCACAACCATTATCCAATTAAAACTTCAAAAAAATTATCAAAACTTCAAAAAAATTATTAAGTATTTTAAAAAATTTACGATTATCGCAAATAATTTAAAACAATTTGGCAACCATTTAAATTAAAAAGAGGCATTCATATATCAAAATAATTCTTATATAAATTTATATAATGCGCGTAATCGCAGAAGTTTCAAAAACTAATGTCAAAATTTACAAAAGAATTTTCTTTGTTTTGAAAAAAAATTCGATAATTCAATTATTTCTAGTTATCATATAAATATTCTTTAAGGACATGAAATAAATTCCACACGATAGAATTTAACTGAAATCTAAAACGTATTTTAAAAAAACCTTTACGCTCATCACAAAGAATTTAAAACAATTTGGCAACGATTTAAGATGGAAAGATAGCATTCATATCAAGCATAATTCTTACATACAAGTAATTTATATCACATTATTAGATAATTCAATTATTTATATTTATCATATAAATATTCCGTAAAGAAATTAAAATGAAATTCCTAAAGATACCATTCTATCTCAACATAACCGTAAGGGTTTTAATTGGATTTTCACAAATAATTATTTAGGATTACTTAATCTATAACTTATTTTCAATATGCAAATAATTCCTATTCTGATCTCATTGGTGACGAATTCATACATATTTTGATCGGCCCATCTTGAAAAACTCAAAATACTAATTCATGATCAGAAGTTAAATGTCCTTACTGAAAATGAAATTGCTCATACATAGTTGTTTATTCCTTTATTTCTTCTAAGAAAATGTATGCGCTACAACCTAAGCTTATTACTTGCACCCGATAAATTAAAGTATGTTTTGTTCATTTTGTAGCAGAGTAAGTTTTACTTATTATTTTAAGGAAACTGACTCATCATTGGCATTGTAGGATTGTTTTGTTTATTATTATGTGATAACTCTTTCGATATTATTTCAACTGTGTATAGCAATCACTAAAAATAAAATTATGTATAAATTAAGAAGTTTGTGGTCTCATTTTATTATCGGTTTCTTTTTATTGTCTCATTTAAACATACAGTAACAATGTTTACATCCTTTCTGAATCTGCATTATAAAACTTCATTTACGGTTACTTTTAAAATTAGATTCAATTATCTTTCATCCCTGTAGTTCTATTTTTACCACTCAATACTTTAGAAATCCTTATATAAATTATGATTTAATCTCCAATTAAAATTGACAAAAAATCATGTTATATATATATACAAAGCACTTACGTTTTAAAAAGCTCCGAAACTAGTTTTAACAGATTGCAACAGAGGGTTGTTCTTGACAAGATGGCGGATTTAAGAAGTACGCGATGTCAGACGAGTCTATTTTTAGAAACAGAGGTGCAAAAAAATTTGCGAGATCTAGCTGCGTTTCATTCCTTCATAATACGCTGAATTCAGCATAATCATACTTTCCTGCAACTCTCTCTTTATTTCGCTATTTCTTTCCTCCAAGCGCCTCTATTCGAAGTCAGATGGCAATTGCTCAGTTTAGTTTAATTATATTAACGTTCCGTTTTAAAGCAACACTAGGGCTATTTAGGGCTCGTAGTTTTGAACAGCGTTCAGATGACGAGGACGGCAGCTGAGCTGGTACGCCCCTGTCCAAGCGTCAACACCACACCAGTAGGAGGAGGTTGGCCCCAATTGAATTAACGTGCACCAGACTCGCTTACACGACGGTTCTTAGGTGGAATCGGGTCTCGAACCTGAAACCGAAGTTCCGAAGCCGAGGTCTTTGACAACTTGTCAGAGCCAAGCTATAGGAAGTTTTCCCTAGTGACATCGTTCTGTTGACAATCTGAAGTGTTTGATATGCTCATCAGGAGAACGCAGTTGAAGCAATCGAAAAAATATGCATGTCATCCCAAAAGAAATAAGATTGGAATTTTTAACAAGAATAAAACTATTTAATTGTAACATTAATAAATTGGAAAGTATATAACACTTCCAATTATATTCACAATTCATCAACTTTATAGTCGAATTAAAAGTTTCGTGATAATGAATTTATTTAGTTTTTAAGCCTGTTGCTGTGCTTAATAGTTTGGAATTAAAGAATACGAACTATTGAATTTAACATTGACTTTACAAAAAATCTTCGTATTGAAAATGTTACCAGATTTTCACTTTAGTAAAAACATTTTGCTATGCTACATTTTAAATTCTAAAACTCACAAGAAACAATGAGGAGTGATGTAAAAAAGCATAACGCATGAGAATAGACTATTTTGGATACACAATAAATCTATTCATATAACCAGAAGTCAAAGCTATTGACTTCCAAATATCAAAATAATGCATGCAAAGAAAATAAAACTAAATTGCCATATTCGCGTATGATTTTGAATTATCTTTCTAATTAAATGACTCATCCGTTGCTATTTTTTAATTTTCTTTGTAGCACATATATATTACGCAATATTGTATGATATTAAACAATATTCGCATTATTGTATAATATTTTTAAATATTTAATAATAGCATATTTCTCAATATTGTGCAGCAAGCAATGCGTTTCGGATATAATAGACAAGGGATTACCCATCAAGGTGCATGTTTGGGTAAAATAAGATTGTAGGTGTGAATCAAGCAGCATGATAGCGTAGAAACATAGGCAATGCAAACAATGCTTAGGAATTAGTGATTCCTTGTGTATGCTTTCTACTGGGTGTAAATGAAAAAGTGTTGGCATATTTTCACTCAATACGGCTCTCTTTTATCTGCTTCCAGTATTCAGTATACTCAACATTTTTTTTCTCTTTTTTTTGAAATTACAATATCGGAGCTATTTTGTTTTTCGAAAACTTCACCAAAGTTTAAAACAACGATATCGCTGCAACGAAACCTCAATGCGGAATGGATTCAACATCTTTTTTTTTCTGGGGAACGTAACCTATGGGAATAGCAACATAAATCTTTGTATTCGAAGATATTTTCGCTCGAGTTGTCTAGAGAGCCCGAGAATAACCACTTCAATGCAAAAGGTTAAATCAAGAAATATGGAGTACAGGTTTCCGTTATCTTAATTCGAATCCAAATAGACTATGAGGAATCTTGTTTGATTTGACTGAGTCAATAATGACATTTGCCATTGTTTCAGAACCATAGAAATCACAATTAACTGACGTTAAAAGTGCAGCCGAAATACGGCTTTCAAATCATTTCAATGAAAGCAGACAAACTCTGTGCTTACCGCTTATAGGAGTCACACATGTTCTCTGGTAACACAAAGAACTCCTAAATAGTGTGAGTCTCCTTCTAAATGGTGAAGCTTATTAAAGATATTTTCAGTAGGATAGAGCATGCCCAGCTAAACTATCATCTTGGATTCTAAACATTATCGACTCGTATTACAGATTTTAATTTCCAGACCTTAGCACAGTGTTAAATGAATACCTTGGTCGTTATTCATCAGTGAAATATGTAAAATTTCAACATTTCTCTCATTATTGAACTTTGAAAGATGAACATATCCGTAATTCTAATCTTAGCAACCCTTCCCCTCAACTTAGTAGGCTATCGACAGTTCATCGGAATTAAAATAATTTGCATTTAACTAAAGAAAGAAATTAATTAAAAAGCAAATCATTAAAATATAAAAATATAAAATTTTGACTAAAATTGAGATATACTTTTAGAAATGTTGCACCCAAGTAAGGCAAGGCAGCAACGAAATCTTTTCTCGTGAGGCTTTATTAACCTTCACCATCTTAGCACTGAAAATGACATGGATTACATTTCAATATTGGAACTACTCTAAATTTAATCAAAAATTTCAAATTTTCCGTTTGGTCCTCATATTGAGAACTCGAATGTATTTATTATAATAACAGATCAAGGATCTCAACTAATTATGCCAAATATGGCATTAATGACTTTCAAAAGAATATTTTTTCCCCTTACGTATTGCTATTTATAGTTTAATCTACCCTACCAGCATATTACTGGAGGATGAAGCTAAGACTACAGTGATATTATCGAAAAACAGAAAATATATAGCCTCTCTAAACATTATTTAAGAATACTCTTTCATTACCCGTGTTTTAACCTATTCTTGTTCTCATACAGTAGAAATAGAACTAAGAGAATGAAATCATCACGACTCTATGTTATCATAATATCATTTAACAAAATAGCTCAATTCTTTTCATCAAACTTGCACTAAATGAGGCTTTATCAGAAATTACTCTTTATTCTTGATTATTCATGTAATTAAAATAAAGAGTAAAAAAAAGTCTTATTTACAAATAAGAGACGTGAATGCCAATGGATAATTGGAGTTACTGTTGAAACTTAATCTATCCCATTATGATCGAAGTTTCCGTCTCTGAAATTTCCATGCATCGCTGTTAGAATTTCTATCTCATTCTCTCCGTTGTTCCTAACCTTCATACCATCTCAATGTCACTAGTTTCATCTCTCTGTTTCCCTTATGGAAAACAAAGATAAACATTTGAATCTCAGTTCTCAGAAAAAGGAGAGTGACCAGCCAATTTTTTTCTAGTTTTCTTCTGTTTAGTCTCTGTTTATGTTGTTCCGCAATGGAATTATTACAGTCGCAGCATCAATTGGAGATCAATTTAAAAACCTATCATTAGCTAAAAATGATGATAAAAATTTACCATTGGTTTAAAAAGAATGAAAATGAAATTTTTACTGTGACCAAACTAAAATTTACCTAACTTTCATTTCAGCCACCTGATAGCTTTTATATATATCGAAATTGTGTGTTTCGTCAATCAAAGTAAAGGCACACAAAAAAACAAAAATTTTCCGGGAAAGGATTTCATAACAGTGAACATTTCTCAAATCATCAAGCAACAGACTTTCGTTAATATAGTGAACATATCTTCATCTGAGACCTAATTCGACAGGAAATCGTCATCGTTTCTCTGACCAATGTTTTATGTTATCCTTAATTTACTACCCTCTATCAGTTGCAAAACCTTGTGATATTAATTAATGTTACAAGTGAATTTTGGTTTGGTGAAAAAAAAATAGGATTTCATTCTATCATTTCTGCACTAACAGCATCATTCTGTCTTCATTTCTTTGTTAATTATTTTTTTAAATTTTACTCTGAACTTCTGAGTCATCTTGTACTTAAACAAAATAGAATGCATTTAATCAATATTCAACTCAGATTAAAATTCTTTTTTATATGGAAATGCTTCATATCTTTAAATAAAATATTCTATATTACCAAACGCATTCACCATAAATAGGCTTTTGCAATATTTAATAACCAAAAATATCAAAAGAAATCATACACAAGTTATGTTAGAGAAGGAAATAATTTCGATTTTTTCTTTCGAATTTGATTTGCAACTTTAAGTAGTCATTTTATTACAGGAATAGTTGAACAATTCCAGTAGAATTATATAAAAAATATTATTTCAATAATATAAATATACATACATAACTTCTACATGGAAATAAAAATGGAAAACAATATTCGATTGTTAAGACTTATAAAATTCTGAAGGTACATTCGTTATAAAGCTTTATATCGGGCGAATCATTACAACATGATTAGATGCAAAATAAACACATAATTTTACGTGTAGTGAATAATTCGTGTGCATGATCAACTTCGAATTCCATCTGTTATTTGTATATTGTAAGCAAAATGAACAAATAAATATTTCATATCATTCAAGAGAAATATGTATAACACAATCTTGAGCAACAACATTTTCTTTTAAGAAAGACTCAGTCAGAAGTATTAAATACACACATTGTAATTTCTCCGGTTTTCGCAGGAAAATGTGCATCAAAATTCCTCAGATGCTTTTATGATAATGCATTTGTACGCTGTAAGAAATACTTTTGAGAAATATTCTACTTTCAGCCAGATCGAATATAAAACGGAAGAAATTGATCATCTAACTGCAAATGTACATAAATTTAAATAAATATCCACTGAAGCATATTTTATCGAATGCGATATACAGCGAAATATCATTTCTTTTCTTCACTTTGAATATATAAGCCTTGGCTAGATCTGCATTAGTTTAATATCGCATAGCATACAACTATCTGCATCTTACTTTTAAAAATTTGACTTGATTAATCTGAAGTCCTCTGTCAGGTGACAGTTTGACATTAAATTTAAAAGTATTTCATGAAATAGATTCACTATTTCTGCACATTTTAGAGCAACGTTGAAGACATTTTAGCCATCATATTTTTCTTAGATAATAGAAATTGGAAAACTAATGCTAATCAAGAAATGTTTATCAATTATTTAATAAACAAAGCCTATTAGGCAGCTTATCTTTTGCTGAAATTAATATTTAGTTACTCAGATTTTTAAAATATTTATAACACACTTCTAATATAAATTAGAATCAGGTCAAAAACAGTGGAATTTTATAAAATTGATAAAAATTTCGATCGATTAATTTTTTAAAGAATAAAGATTTAAATTTTGTGCATGGAACCTTTTGCATAAAACCATACCGTATATGAATACATCTCTAATTAGTTTAGAGACAACATTTTATCACTTTATCAATAAGAGCCCTGTAAATATATTTAGTCAAAGGGTTTGTAAATTAAATTGTCGCATTAGATAAAGAACCTATAGGAAGGTTTTCATTTCTTCAATGAGAAAAAAACTATACCTTGAATAATTAAATAGTAAATATGGCTTGTTTAGTCAATCACTTTTGCACATCATGTCCAAATTTTGTGCATGGAACCTTTTGCACAAAACCATACCGTATATGAATACATCTCTAATTAGTTTAGAGACAAAATTTTATCACTTTATGAATAAGAGCCCTGTAAATATATTTAGTCAAAGGGTTTGTAAATTAAATTGTCGCATTAGATAAAGAAAAGATACACTGTAAAAGCATATACAAATTCAAATAATATTTGTTTCTTATCTTCGGTTTTATATAGAAAAAAAAGGTACGTAAATTCTATTATTTGATTGAAACTTTTAGGCAGACAAACTGGTTGAAATCGCCTATTCTTGGTTTATATAATTTGGTAATTTACCCAACTAAAATATTTGGTAATATTTTGGTTGAGGAATATTCTTTCAAACATATTAGATACGCCAATTGTTTTAATCATCACCTTTAATATAACTAAACCCATTCGACTCAATATTGAAGAAATTTTCAAATAACGTATGGTGGGACACCTACCCGATCAGCTTGACTGATCCTTTATTATTTGGCATTACAGTGAAAAGCAACACATCAAGATTCTGAATCTGGTTTCTTCTCATTTTATGGTCAGTGGATGAAGTTCAAGTTCGCCACAGCAGCCATGAATTATTAGTTATATCAGGAACACTACAGCACAGCACCCATAGAACATTAGATAAATCAGAAACATTAGTTAATAGCAATAATTCAAATTCGTTGAATTGGCTCTTATGGGCCAGACGAATTTATTCCTAGATCACCTCATTTTGCTCTTATGAACTTTCATTTACGGCCTAATTTACTCATAAATATTTATCTGCAATATAAAGGCAGAGTTATACCAAGACAATTAAATCTTGATATCATCGATATTCATAATCAAATTGACTGAATGTTCAAATTCTATATTCTGTTATAAATGCATGCACAAAGAGACCTTTAACAAACTTTGTTAGCTAATTCATTGTATTATCTCTAGAAATTTTACTTTGTAAAAGCAAGTAGTAGTGTAATTATTTCTTCATAAAACTATTCAAAGCACTCATTTTTCCAGTATTTGGCTTAGAATACTTAAAACGAAGATGTGACATTTTTGTCAAACGATTATGAACGTGTTGAATGAGAAAAGATATGAAGAAAAGACTTGCTCAGAATAGCAGAAGAAAGTTTGAAACGTATTCCTCTTTGACTTCTAGCAATGGCGTAGCACATATCTGCAAGGTAGAGCAAAACCATCAATTTTTCATTTTTAGAATCTGTATGTTAATTCAAAATCTACTTTCGTTTCTTTCTTTTCTTTTTTTTTTTCATTATTTCCTCTTAGTACTTTTTTTTTCTGAAATCTTTCAGTTTTCTTTATTCTTTCATCTTATTTTTATTTCTTATTAATAACGTCGTCTTGTTCTTTTCACATTTCCTCTTTTTCAAGTGAGTCGATTAAGAAAGGAGATTTTTTTATTAGTAAATTAGTCTTTTTTAGGCTTTTTTCAAGGTGAATCCGTTGGGAGGGATATCTTTGAGGGTGTATGCTAACATCGAATTACATGAATGACATTACATAAGAAAAGCCGGCGTCCTGGCATAGGGGTAGCGCGTCTTCCCCGTGATCTGGGCGTCCTGGGTTCGAGTCTCGGCTTGGGCATGGTTTTTCTTCTGTTGTTCTATCTGTGAGATGTGTGAATGTGCCCTCCTGTAAAAAGGGATTGTGCAAGCGAATGAGTGATGCGTGAGTGGCAAAGTCGTACTCTTTACCCTAGTTGGCGCTGCTATAAAAAAATAAGAGACGTTCCCCCTCAGGCTTAAATCGCTGTCTTCGTAACAGTGGGCTTGTCAGTGGCAAGTGCCATAAGAAACAACATAACATAAATAAACAACATAAGAAAAAAATGAAGATAAATCTCGCAAACTGTAATACAAGTTCCTCCGAGATTCTGTCACAACTTGCTCGGATATTTTTGTTGAACAATTTCCGACATTTTTTGTTGATTAATAAGAATATTGCAATTAGAAAAAATGAAAGTAGTCGTTTAATACTTACTACATAAGTAAAATAAATGAGTAAAAATATTTTTGAAAATAGTAACTAACTTATTTTAAATCAAAATCTATTTTTTAATTAACTAGTTGAAGTAGAACATGTTCACAACTCTCTCACTAACTGTGCTGTTGTAATAAGACCTGACATAAGAAGAATACTATTTAGCGAAAATTCTGATTAAAAATTTTAAAAACTTCTGTATAAATTGAGTGTTACAATTTGCTCCTGTTACAACAAACCTTACCCTATATTATTAGCACAATTTATAATATCTCCACGATGCTTTTCAATATTCCGAATACCATGAAGATACCGTAATAATATTCTTTTGGATTTTCTATTAGTAGTATATGCTTCTCTATCAATATGTGCATAATTATTTCTCTAATTAAAACAGCTCTGTACTGTCCGACCATTTTTCAAACACAGTCATTTAAAATATCTTCTACCCGAATGTTTTTACTTATGAAACCCATATTGTCTGAATTCTGATTAATTGTTTTCTACAATGAATAAAACTATGAACTTTCTTCTACTATTCCGATAATTTGTATTATTGTTCATTAAAAATTGTTATTTGTAATTGAATTAATTATTTTAAATTAATTAGTATTTATGGGCTATTTTTTCATGGTATAGAGTTACTGACAAGTAGTCAATGTTTTCTTTATTTATTTTAAGAATTTAAAACATTGTGTTTTGAATACTCCTTTCTCTCTATCAAATCTAAAAGTATACGAATTCTTTATAATAATGGTGTTCCTGTTACATCTTTAAAAGACATAGCTAACTGCATTGCTTCCGAATTAGCTCAAATTTCAAACAGTAAAAATTATTCGACTCCATTTTCATACCATAAAACTACAGCAAAAAATCAAAAACTTAATTTTCAATCATCTTCATGTACTCCCTACAACACTGATTTTAGTTTCTTTGAACTAAAGCGTTGTATTTCAGAAATTCAGAAATCACCTCCCTGTCCAGATAATATCAGTTATCTTATGATACAGCACCTATCTAATACCTCCTTGCATAACTTACTATTTCTCTACAATAGAATTTGGCGTGAACACTCTTTCCCATCATCTTGGCAGGAAGCTATTGTTATACCTATTCTAAAAACTGGAAAAGAACCGTCAAATCCACGTAATTACCGACCAATCGCTCTTACCAGTTGTTTATACAAAATTCTTGAGAAGAAGTTAAATAAACGTCTCGTGTATTTTTTAGAAACAAATAAGATTTTAAGTCCCTTTCAAAGCGGGTTCAGACAGGGACGCTCGACATTAGAAAACCTCCTCGCATTATAAACAGAAATCAGAAACGCATTTATTCGCAGACAGTAGCAATCTTTTTTGACATGGAGAAGGCTTACGATCGTGCCTGGCGTTTTGGTATCCTTCGTGATCTTTATGAGTGCAATCTGCGAGGAAATTTACCATTTTTTATCCGGAATTTTTTAACACTAAGAAAATTTAAGGTAAAAATCTGTGATGAACTGTCAGATTATTTTGTTCAAGAAGAGGGCGTACCCCAGGGGAGTGTTCTTAGTGTAACACTTTTCGCCCTAAGAATAAATGGCATTCTAAAACAACTTCCACTCTCTGTGAAAGGCTTTCTTTATGTTGATGACCTGTACATATTTTGTACAGGATATAATATTAATTTTATAGAACGGCAACCGCAATTAACTGTGAACAGAATTCAGGAATGGTCAACTTTTAATGGGTTTACATTTTCTACGGAACATTTCTTGTTTACTCATAAGCTTCTACGTTTACATTTTCTTGCCCATCATGCATACACTTTTGTCGAAAACGCCACCTCCATCCAGAATCTGAGATAAAATTGGATGGCAAAGTAATTAACGTCGTCAAAGAACTCAAATTTTTGGGTGTTATATTTACAAAAAACTAACTTTTCGACCACACATAATGCAATTACGCAAAACGCTTGACAGAACACTAAACATCCTAAAAGTGCTTTCAAATACAACTTGGGGTGCTTCAAGAGAATGTTAGCTCCGTGTGTATAGAGCAGCTGTTCTTTCAAAAATTGATTACGGAGGTGTCATATATGAATCGGCCAGACAAAGTGTGTTGAAGATACTTGATCCCATTCATGCTTTGCGACTTTGCAGTGGAGCATTTCGTACTTCACCTGTAGAAAGTCTATATGTTGAGTGTTTTGTGCCTTCTCTCGACTATAGACACAAAATGCTTACTCTCCACTATTATTTTAAAATTTTATCTCTTTCCGAACATCCCTTTTTTAAATACAAACAAAGTCAGTTTATACTGCGCTTGCAAAATGCAAGACCATCCATCATTGCTTCATCTTTCACTAGAGCCATTAATATTCAAAGAAATTTGAACTTGGATAATATACATATTACACACGATTCAAAATATCTTAATTCATGGAGTTCGCATGGATTAAAATACTTAAATCCATTTAAAACATTCGACAAGTCTAACAGAGCTCCCGCAGTTTACCAGCAGCTTTTTGCCCATCATCGAGCACTATACAAAAATTTCATTCCAGTGTTCACAGATGGTTCAATATGCTCTTCTCATACTTCATTTGCTTGCGTTTTTGTCAATTCCATAATCTCATTCGAACTTCATCCATCATGTTCCGTTTTTACAGCAGAAATTTTTGCTATCCTTTATGCATTATCACAAATTTCTAATGGTCCCCCCGACAATTTTATCATTTATTCAGACTCGCTGAGTGTTTTGGAATCCTTAACATCACTGCATCGATTCAACCATGTATTAACCTTTAAAATTCGTGAATTGCGCGATAGCCTTACATGTAAAGGCTATTCACTTCTATTCTGCTATGTTCCCTCACATGTAGGTGTACCGGGCAATGAATTGGCTGACGAGGCAGCGAAATCGGCTACCAGCCTTTTAAATGATCCTGTTCCTTTTAACGACATCAAGGGATACACAAAAACCATTCTAAATCTGAAATGACAACCAGAATGGGACAGAAAAGAGGTAAATAAGCTTCATTCTATTAAATTTTCCATTGAATTTTGGCCCAGTTTACCTAGCAGAAAATTGGATACAATTATTACTCGCTTAAGAATTGGCCATACGAGAATTACACATAAACATTTGTTGTTGGGGGAGCCCGCCCCTCGATGTACAATATGCTAATGCATTTTGACAGTTCGACACATTCTTATAGAGTGTCCACGTTTTAATTCTCAACGAGTTCAATGTTTTCATTCGTCTCACCTTGTTTTAAAAGACATTATTAACAAAGTTCCTCATCCTCATCTTTTTACCTTTTTGAAAATGATAGGTTTCTTCTATTTTATATGAATATTATTCATTCTCTTTTAATGCTTCAAATCTTTACAACAGTTTTTTCTCTCTCTAGAATAGAGTATTTGGGAAAGGGAGCAGAGGTTTTGAATAACCTTTTAAAATGTTACCATGCACCTTTTTAAACAACCATATGTTTGCATATAGCTTATGGTTGGCGCTGCATAATCAGAAATAGTTTTAGCGCCAGTAAACTCCATCAAACTCTTAATAGAGAGGAACATTACACTAGTAGTAATAATTTGCTAAATACATAACTGGAAAAAAATGTCTAAAATATAAATGCACAATTTAAAGGAAAACACAGTTTACATAATTGTTGATATTTCTTGTTCGTGGATGGCATAGGACCTATAAAATCGACATGATAGGTACTTAGTAGTATATCTTCTTTAGGAATAGGGTTCAAAAATCCTTCTTTCTTCCCACTTTTCTTATTTGCTAGTAAACATGATACACAGTTCAAGATTACATTTTGTACTCGTTTGGTTAGGTTTGGAATAAAGAATTCTAGCTTGATTATTTCTTCGGTCTTAGTTGTTGAAAAGTGTCCCTTTTCATGAGCTAATTTGATTAATTCGGTTTGCATGTCTCTTGGAACAACTATTAATTCCCGACTATTTTCATATTTATATAAAATTTCGTTTCGTTCGAAAAAATTTTCTTGATCAACACTGCCGCTGATGGCCGATCTGAAATTTTGGACATTTTCATCCTCTTGCTTTTCAATCTTGCTCTAATAGTTTCGTTGGATATTACCACTACCGGATTTCTGCTTAGAGCATCTACATGTTGCATTCTTTTACCTGGTGATGAATAATTTCGTAGTCAAATTCTTCTAAAAGAAGTGAACATCTGGCTATTCGAGTGACTAAGTCCTTTTTATCCATAGTCTTTTGGAAAGCGGAGCAGTCTGTAACAATCTTGATTACCTAAAAGGTAGGTACGAAATTTCTTAAGTGCGGTGACAATGGCGAGAACTTCTAATTCGAAGCTACTATACTTTTCTTCCACTGGAGAGGTTTTATGAGACATGTATTGGATCGGATACAGTTTTCTATATTCGCCTTCTTGCAGTAAAATGGCTCCATACCCATGTTGACTTGCGTCCGTATGTAGTTATGTTTTTCTTCCTTGTCGAAATATATTTAACACTGGACCTTACGTTAACATTTTCTTGAGCTTTTCGAATGCTTAAAATTGTGGCTGGTTAAACGCAAATGGAGTACCCTTTCTAGTCAGGTCACTCAGTGGTTTTGCTATCTTTGAATACTGAGGAATGTACTTGCAAAAATAGCCGGTTAGGCCTAGGAAACTTTGAACTTGTTTGACCGCTGTCGGTACTGGAAATTTTTTTTTACTGCTAACGTTTTTGCTGTTGACGGACGGATTGTCCCGTTTTCGACGATGTGACCTAAAAACTCTACTCTCTTCTGCAGAAATTGACATTTTGGAAATTTTATTTCTAAGCCAAATTTGGAAGCTACTTCAAACACTTTCTTTAACTTTTCGAACCCTTCAATTTCGTCTTTAGCTGAAATTATTAAGTCGTCCATGTAAATTATCACAATGCCTTTACGCATAAGTTCTCGGAAAATACTGTACACATACGCTAGGAATCTGGAATACGCTAGACTCAGACCAAAAGGTACCTTGTTGAATTGGAATTGTCCATCAGGAACTAAAAAATATGTGAAGTGTTTACAGTTTTCGTTTACGTCGACATGATAAAATCCGTTTCTTAAATCAAGGGTAGTGTATACTTTAGCTTCCTGGGGTTTATTCAAAACGTCTTCTATTAACGGCAATGGGAAACGGTCTTTGATGAACTTTTTGTTTAATTTTCTATAATCGATGCATAATCTAGTAGTACCATCTTTTTTCTTTCTAATACGATTGGACTCGCGTACTCAGATGAGCTGGTTCTGATTATCCCTTGTTCTAACCATTCGTCGATTTGTTTATTCACTGCTTGGTTCTCTGGAAATGAGAGTCTTCTTGCAGGTTGGTAGACTGGAATGTCGTCCTTTAAAATAATTCTCATGTATACATCCGTACATCTGATGCTTTTGGTTTCAATGCCCTCCTGACATCATATTTCTCGAATTTTCTCGCCAAATCAGCAGGTGAATTTATGGATGACCACTCATCAAGAAAGTGATTCTGGAACTCTGGTGGTGCTCTCCGTTTCATCTGGTCCGCGATAATAAGTTCACGTAGCCTTTCGTAGGTGTCTATTTTCAGCCTTGTTACCCATCCATCAAAGTAAGTCTGTAATTCATGATAGAAATCTTGCCATGTTTTCTCAGGAGATTTTTGATGCGAAACAAACAACTGTCGAAGTTTCTCCGGTGACAACTTGAATCTCTGTAACAACAAATTCTTCACATGTTCGTAATCGTTCGATTTTTCCTCAGGTTCTCGAGCAGTTAAATGAGCAGAGGAAATAATCCTAGTAGCTTCTGGACCCATTGCGCTTTTGTCAATAACGTTAAATTGGCATGGTGCTCAAATAGCGTTAAATTTAAACTTATGTCATCTTTCATGTTTAATCGGTGGAACATCTCTTGCCAAGCCTTATTTGTTATTGAAATATGTGCCGAGTTTTCATGACCAACATTTCTTTGAGCTTGGATTCTCAACTTCTGAAGTTCGTGCTCACGTTCCTCCTTCCGCAATCGCTCTTCTCTTTCGCTTTGTTTTTCTACTTCTGCTAGAAGTCTGTCCTCAATGATACTATTTAACATCACTTTGGCATCTTCCTCATCATAATCTTCGCTTTTCAAAATCAGATCTTTAATTTTGGGTTTCGTCAAGTCGGTTTCAACAGATACGTCGAATTGTTTCGCGAGAGCAATTGAATCTTTTTTCTTGCCTTTTAGTAAGAAAGCCATTTTGAGAGAAAAAGGGACCTGGTGGCGAATCTTGCTCAGTAGCTGCATGCGACGACACAACGTTTTATACTTTACTCGGCGGTGCACAATTAGTTTCGATGTTTCGATAATTTTTTTCGTTGATGATGCTTTCAAGATAAGGTTTTTTGACTGATAATGCTTTTGAGATACAATTTTTTTCACTGATCATGCTTTTGACATTTGACATGCAGACATTCTTCCGTTGCACAGGTGGGAACCCTTCCGTTGTATACTTATTTGAAGAGGAGACTGGATGCTGGAGTTTTCTTTAACGATGATTCAAAATCTCGGCCGAGCTCACAAGTTTGTAGGACTGGGTGGGACAAAATGCCCATTCAATCTTATTTGGATCAGTGTCTAGGGTACTGATTAAGAAACTTTTAAAGAAAAACAAATAATTTATTTACAGTAAACACGATTAAAAGGACATTAACAATTAGGACGGGAAAGATTATTTATATTAAAGTTAGAAGTAAAATATTTAGATGGCACAAAGGGCGAAGCCTAATAAGATGTCTGCTCATAGCTAAACTATGCAACGCCTCTCTGCTCTCGAGTGAATGAAACAACTCGTTTTATATAAAATTTATGGTCACGTGACTTAGCACTTTCGATTAGTAGAACCCATGGTGCCACCTATTACAATATAATAAAACTAAATTGAATTGGATGTGTTCAGTATAACAGTGGAATGGTAATGGCCACTAATTAAAACTCTACATATATGACGGAACTTTTAAAAGAATACGATTTCAAACTTAAATCTTTTTCGACTCATAGCCGATACTTTACCATAACCCATCAAAATAATCAAAGGCTCTTTCATAATATAACAAAGAGGATTTAATGATATTTATGACATACGATAAACTGGTTTTGTTATTACTAAGTAAACAGTTTCTGTGAATTATCTTGTTTTACTCTATTCCATATATTGGAACATATTGATCTCGCTTATATATTGTTACGGAATTTCCCGGGTACGTTTGGATAGTGGAAGTTATATGGTGTGGAGAACACTCAATCAGCAGGCGGCAGTAGAAAAAAACAACGACGTTTATTTCCACGAAGACACACAGGACAGCACAAAGACGACAACTATATACACCACAGAGAAGACAATTATCTTCAGCCGCGAGACGTGCAAACAGCAGCACAAAAAAGACTCTACTGCAGATAGTAGCTTACAGTTTAGTTCAGCACTAGCTTTACTCCGTCGCTGCTCTGCTAATCCCTGGAAGACCAGTTCTTCACCGTCGATTCCGAATACTCTCCTCTGTCGCTTCCGACTACTCTTCACCGTCGATTCCAACTACTCTGACAACTCTGTCGATTCCGAATACTCTTCTTTGTCGCTTCCGAGTACTCTTCTCTGGCATCTGCGGCTGCCTCCTTTTATAGGTCTCAGGAGGCGGGGCTAGAAGCCTCGCAACCAATCAGGAACGTTCGAGGCGTATATCGGTTCCTACTGGACGGTAAGGAAAATTCTTTATGTTTCGGGTATAATCTATTTTAGCGCCAAAGTCGTCAAATTCTTTGCCAAGTCGCCAAATGGTCACCAAGTTTATCGCCAAGTTCTGGACCTCCGACGCGACAACCGGACTCCGTCTAATACAGATGACTGTAAAACGGTCTTTCTGATGATGGAACCAACTATGCTGGAAAGGCGCATCACAGATTCGTAACATTGTCCCCTTCCTAACGACTGCACGCCCGGGAAAGTCCCACTTCAATCCAATAGCTGGCGTAGGCTTCCGAATGATGTGATGATGTTGATGCGTTTGGCGACTTCCACACTTTCGAAGATGACATCATTCACTAATTTGGCGGTGACTAACGATCCATCCGAACCTTCTCAATGCTTTTGACACTGACCTCTTCGTCGTTTCGGATTATACGCCCAGACTTGATTTCTCTTCTTAAAATGCAATGTGTCCCATGGAGCGGTCATTTTAAACTTCTTCCATCGAACTAATCGTATATCAAGATAATCCAACAGTACTTTCTGAAGTCCACTCGAAAGCCAGGTATTCACCTTCGTCGCCAAAGGTTTCACGGAAATACGTCCACCTCTTCCCGGTCTATTCACGACACTCGAGAATTGTCCAACGCCCTCCACACAGGATCTTCTGAAGAGCATATCTGTTTTTGCTGGAAGGGTCCTTCTGCGACGACGTAACATGTCCGGATGCAAAGGAGATTCCTCGGCTCCTATTTGCATCACACTTCTATGCAGATCCACATCAAAGATGAATTCTTGAAGGAAATTGAGACCGTGACTACAGGGATCAGCGATTCCAGCCACGTAGTCTTCTTCCGTGTCACTATGCAAGGAGATACCAAGAGGCTTGCAGAGAGGTAGTCCCTTTAATCTTTGGGACGAATCCAATCCAAACAGGGTCGCATTAACTCTTGCATCCATAGGCATCGAGCACGGGTCGCCACCAACACACCCGTCCGAAGAAAGTCCATCTTCTCTGTCCCCAAGCGCCTGCACTTTCGATTCCACTTCCGGGGACTCATTCGGAGAAGACTGTTTCAGTTCCGCAATTATTTGACATTCTCCCTGTTCGTTCCTGTCTTTATTAAACTTCGGTTAATCCTCCGGTTGGATAAGCTCTCTTTCGATGACACCGGTCTCCATTCGATCTTCAGTCTTTTCTTCCACTTGGCTCTCGCTGCTTCCTTCAATTTCTTCTGTGATAACTTGGATGTGTTCAGTTTTGTTAACTTTATCTTCTAAAATTTCTTTCCACGACGAAAGGCCTTTATTCAATTCACTCTTCATGTCTTCATATCTGGTTTTCATTTCTTGCAAAAGTTTCTCTTCTCCGGCTTTCATTTCTTCCGTAAAGGTTTTCATTCCTTGCAAAAGTTTCTCTTCTCCGGCTTTCATTTCTTCCGTAAAGGTTTTCATTCCTTGCAAAAGTTTCTCTTGTCCTTGCTTCATCTCATCTTGTCTTTTCTTCATCTCCTCTTGTCCAGCTTCCATAGATTTCTTCATCTCAGCCAACAGAGCCAGTAACTCATCATTAAAGCTATGAGCCATCGTAGCCTGAGATCTCGTTTTCACCATATACTGTTGACCACTATCCCACTTCTGACACCAAATGTTACGAAATTTTCGGGGTTCGTTTGGATAGTGGGAGTTATATGGTGTGGAGAACGCTCAATCAGCAGGCGGCAGTAGAAATAAACAACGACGTTTATTTACACGAAGACACGCAGGACAGCACAAAGACGACAACTATATACAGCACAGAGAAGACAATTATCTTCAGCCGCGAGACGTGCAAACAGCAGCACACAACAAGTCTCTACTGCAGACAGTAGCGTACAGCTTAGTTCAGCACTAGCTTGACTCCATCGCTGCTTCGCTAATCTCTGGAAGACTTGCTCTTTACCGTCGATTCCGAGTACTCTCCTCCGTCGCTTCCGACTACTCTTCACCGTCGATTTCGACTATTCTTCTCTCCGTCGCTTCCGACTATTCTTCTCTGGCAGCTACGACTGCCTCCTTTTATAGGTCTCAGAAGGCAGGGCTAGAAGCCTCTCAACCAATCAGGAACGTTTGAGGCGTATTTCGGTTCCTACTGGACGGATTGGGAGAATTCTCGATGTTTTGGGTATAATCTATTTTGGCGCCAAAGTCGCCAAATTCGTCGCCAAATGGTAGCCAAGTTTATCGCCAAGCTCTGGACCTCCGACGCGACACTCGGACTCCGTGTAAGACAAATGACTGTAAAACGGTCTTTCTGATGATGGAACCACCTATGCTGGGAAGCCGCATCACAGATTCGTAACAATATATATATATATTCTCTTCTTAAATTAATGTTGAACAGTTTGATGAGTAGTTAATAAAATAGTTTGCTTATTCCTTTTTCGAATGATGCAAAAGAATTTTAATTTAATTGAACATTAATAATTTTTAATTCATTAATTTTAGTTAAGAATTTATGTACAATATTAATATATAAATTATTTTCATCATATTTCTTACACTTATTTTGAACATATGCACAAAAGCAGTTGAAAAATTGAAAAAAAAATGTGCAAAAAATTTAAAACTTTTTCATTTTTGTACAAATAAAAATAAAATAATTCATATAGACATCTTAAATCATAATATTTATATATACATCATAATTTATGTATACATACATTATATATTTTGCAATCAATAATCGATGCATCCTAATTAGAATGTTCCTAATCAAAGAAACCTTTTTAATTTCCATTATTTAATTATATCGTAAATAAAAGTTTTACGTCATAATAAAATATAAAAATATTATTGTAAATAGTGAGTGATATCAAATATTTAGATTTATTATTTATGAGAAATAATGCAATTATTAAGCTTTTATCATTGGAATCAGTATTTCAGGATTCATATTCATTAATTTTAAGAATAAAATTAAAAACCATGTTTTGAATTTATAATTAATTAACATCAATATTGAAAACTTTCGCAAAGGTATGATGGATTACAATGTGTTTTACCCCCTTTGTTGAAAAAATATTTGTAGCACCAATTTTCATTTTTTTTCTTTTTTTGAAATCAAAAATTGCATAAGTAATATTTTTTAAACCTATTTTTGAGATGCCTGTCTTATTTTTTCGCCATTCGTCTTTTTCTTCTTTTTATTTTTTTAAAAATTGAATGATATTTGGCTTAGATCTTAATATATTGCATATCGCCGCTGCCATAGGCACCAATTTAAGTTAAAAGTGAGGTCTCAAAGAAACGGAAAAATATGCATTTATCTAAATTATAAAGATTAAAATAAAATGGGCACCGTTTTATATTTATTTAAACTTTTTGTATAAAAACTTTTGTATATACCATCAAAAATAAGGTGATGTATCATCAGCAGAGAGCACTTGATCTAACTCCTCTATTGAACTGATATTTTGTTTAGTGATAAATCAACGTCTTGGTTCACGGAGCTCGACACACAGCAAGGTTTCAAAAGAAAAGAAAAACGTAACTCTCAAAACATGCAAATTAACATTTCCTATTGCTTTCTATCTTTCATCTTCTTTTGATGAAGGTCAAGAATGCGAAGGATTATTAGCTACTAACTGGGAAAATAGCATAGTAATAAGTTGTCTAACAGTAAGGTTAATTCAGATACAAACTTTATTAAATATTTTGTTTGAATATTATAAAAAATCAGATTCGCACAGATGTTAGGCAGAAATCATTAAAAACAGTTTAGAAAACAATAGGAAATACCTATGGCATTAAATATTTTGACATGATTTATATATGCTTTCTTTGAATTACCTATATAGATTTTCTTTCTCCGTAGTGTTTCTATTTGCTTCACTTTCCGTTTCTTAGAACCACACTGAAAGCGGCTCAATCAATACACTGTAGCGGTCACTTAAACAATTCCAAAGAGATCTTTCTTTGATGATCAAATATTTTGGCCAGTACTATATTTTACGATGGTCATAGATCAACATGTTTGAACTGCCCAACTTCTGAGTACAAAATAGATCACTAGTGAAATCAAGACCCGAAAAAATAGTTCTCTTACAAAATTTACTGCTGGTAGCTTTTTTTTATTATTATTTTCAAAAAATATTCATTTTATAACTCTAGTTTTATCGTTTATTTATATACACTTTTGATATTTATTCTAGTATTTTATTACTTTATTCTAAATTATATTTAGACTGGAAATATTAAACTACATGATATCCGTTGTAATAGATCATAGTGTAAACGGTAGTTGACCAAGTTTTGTATTGAAAATTGTGATCATCCTTTTGAGTGAATATTCTTTTCTCAACAGTTATTTAATTGCTACAAATTATATTTAGTTATCATTGAATGTTATTCAATCGTCGTAGATGACACATGCAACGCAAAATTTGTTAATAAGAATTTAACGAGGAAAAATATAAAATAACAGTTCATCGTTGTAATTTTTAATGTCGTTGTACATATGAGAAACAGAGATCGATACAAGGAGAGAGGTTCATAGGTTATCATTCCACCTAATCTTAGACCATATTTTATAGTCTCAAAGAAATTATTATTTTTTAATATATATGATTGCTTGATAAAAAAAAAAACATTGATTGAACCTGATAAATAAAATAATTATATAAATTGATTAATTTTTATAATCCATCGTTTTAAAGCCTTAAATATATGATCATCTTTTTTAAAAAAAATCAAAAACACATCTTTGATGAACAGTCAATTCGCCGGCGGGAACTCTGGTGTAAAGTTTTTGATATGAACACTAAGCGTAATACATTCTATATGGGTGTGTCTATAAAAGTTATAATATATATATTAGAGTATTTTATAGTTGAAATTGGGTAAATTCAATCTCAACAACTGGTAATCATGAAAATTTTAAGTAACGACAATCACCAATATTTCCTTTTATTTCTTATGAAATTAATTGATTAATGTTTGAAAATATCAGCTCCAATTTTGAATTTAAAATAAAAGACATAAGGCACTTAATGACACAATTTAGTCCAAACTCATTATTCCCAATCAAATTGATGCTTTGTACTAACCGCCAAATTCCTCCAGTAAACATACATACCCACGACCATATTTTGGAGCATGACCCCCTGGCCCCTAAAATGTTAACCTGTATCCACCCCAATTAAAAGTCATATGAATCATTTCAGGTGACGCTCAAAAACAAGGAAAACTTAAAGTAATTCGTTCTTCGAGATAATAAGCCAAAATTGTTTTATACACTAGTATAGATTGAATTCAAGATTGATAACATAAGAATTTTAGCTGCTATTTGCACTTAATTTTCTTAGGAGGCAATTGCATTGTGCCGAAAATTAAGTAGAGAGCTTCCTTAATCAGTAGTAGAAATTGCATTTGTTTCAGGAGATATATGGCATGTATTAGTATGGGCAGATCGTACAAAGAGAATATAACAAATAAATAGAAAGTTCAATCAAGACTTATAGATAGTTACACTCTCGAAATGACGAATAGTCAAATTTCGTCTAAGATTTAAGTAAATTGAATCAAAAAAGATTATTTGGATATGTCTGAATCATATTCTAATAATTTGGGGAAGCATTTGTTAAGAAATCGGAAACAATGAAATGAATTTATTAAGTGAATCCAAGATATTTTTAATAACTTTCAGCATGATTCAAAATATTTCTATTAGCAATAGTTAGAGATGATATACTTTAATCCCTTGATCTATGAATTTATTTAACTTCCTCATTAGATGGTACATCTTATTTAGATTTTTTCTTATTTCAATCCGTGGAAGAGTGATAAAGGCATCTGAGACAATAAAAAGTGCCCAAGTCATTTCTGATTTTTATACTAACCCTTCAGATGGAATATCATTCATTATGACACATATGTTAATCAAATTTAGTCAGAAAAAAAATGTTGAAATAAACAGTAGGTTTTTCTCTTAAAAATGCATGATGGGGGAAAAATCAATTCTTAATCAATTCGCGTTCTGCATCAGAATGGCCAATGAAAAAGAATTCATAAGGGATGTTCCTTGTAATCGATTGTGCACATATCATCTATTATGTCTACGTTTCTATTACGCAACCCAAACAACGAGAAAAGCAAACGAAAGTTATGCTTTCATGATTATAAATGCAAACTCTCATCAAAGAGTTACCGTAAAACAATACATATTCAAACGAGTCACCTTCCATCATCGCAACAGACTTTTGCTTTATGGATCATGGCTATTTTCTTGAGCATTGATACCGAAATGGAGTCAATATTTTTTGAAGACAAGCAATCGTTCGTGAATTATTCTATTACTGAACAATGAAGTATGATTTTTTGCATGATTTTTTTTCTGTGAACATGTGCTTCGAGAATAAAAATTCGTAAAGTGAAATACATAGATACGTTTTGCATTCTGTTTATCGCTAAAAAGCAAATTTTGTGTGTGTGTGTGTGTGTGTGTGTGTGTGTGTGTGTGTGTGTGTGTGTGTGTGTGTGTGTGTGTGTGTGTGTGTGTGTGTGTGTGTGTGTGTTGTTCACTAGTTTATTGAGAATTCAATAAATAGATTTGTAAGTAAGTCAACAGAATTTCGACTCGCTATGACGCGCCGTTGTTGCTACAAGCATCTACAGAGTGCAGGTTGTATTTGACATGGATAATCCTGTAATTTGACTTAGTTACAGATTTAAAATGCAAAAATTGATTTATTCTATGATGAGTCAAATTGGCCACTATTAGAGAAGGAGTTAAGTATTCTATCGGTGTAATGGAAAAATATAATAGTGAGTGTTCGGTGGCTTCATGTACAATTTTGGTCTCTAGACCTGTGGACCACGCGTTCAATATAATAAAGAAAATACTGTAATTATTGTCACGTAGGTTCTTTAGTGTGGAATTCAATGACACACACAAGAAGTCGAGTTAAACCAATTTATTAACTCAACTCAGAACTGAGAACACAGTGACTGACAAATCTGCTTTTATACTAGCAGAAAAAGTTCCAGAATACTTTGCTGGAGACAGTAAGAAAAGTCCAGAGCACTTGTATGGTAAACTAAAGAAATGTCCAGAATCTTCTGGAACATGAAATAAAGGGAAACATAAAATCAAGGAATTAAATATTTACACAAACAGTGAATCGCATTGTCTCTAGCGGGATTCGAATTTACAATCCCTTGATTATGAGATCAGTGCTATGACCATTCGGCCATGGAGAGTCGACTGCCTCTTTTCAATGCGGCATTATGAAAAAAAAATTCGAACTCGTGATGTTAATAAATCTTCACGTTTCAGACCTGAACATATTGGAATTAGCAAGGATTCGACAAAATATACAATATTATATGTATTTAACCATTAAAAAATAAATGGTAACTTAGATTTTAGTGTTAAATTTGAATTCTTAGTGATGGATTTGATATACCGATATGTGGCTTTGGCTTTTTGATTTTGGAAAATTTTTTTGCATCAAAGACAAATCTTCACAAATTTATGTTATTGAAATAATCCATAGCTTAAATGGATTTTTATTTTTCAGATTATTCCTCTAAATGCTTATATAGTGAACTCACACGATATTAGAATAGAATTGTATATAAATATGAACTTATTTTGTTTAGAAAATTTTTGGGGCTATTTACGAAAGTTGCATAGCAAAGAAAAAAAAACTTTGCTATTTAAAAATGTATTTGCAGGATTAAATGGATCATTTTGAAATTCGAAGAAGTCTATTTTCAGGAAGGGCACTTTTGAAAAAAAGATCTTTCAAAAAGGATACCTCCTAGGCCAGATCCCATCTAGCCCAGGAGTCCAGCCACATCAACACTAACAATATTAAGGATCCAACAGGCACTAGATATTTCCACATAAAACGATATGTAGAATTGGTTCTCAAATCTAAATCCTTCGAACATAAGTTAACGCCTTCGCTGACTCTAGGTCCATAATGGATAGAAATAAAATACAATTTGTCAGGTAACAATATGAAATATGATTACATATTTTCAGTGTTTGTTATTTCACTGTCACTTTCAATTTATCATAGCTCTCTTCTCTTTTTGTTCCAGATATTGCAACATTAACTAAGCAGCTTCCAATATTTTTGTAGCATTTTTAATTATATAACATTAACTATTTTTCATTTTAGAATTTTTAATGCTTTAAAATAACTATGTTAAAACTATGCTATGCTATCATATGCAATCAATTATGAAACCTTAGTACATCTTTACTTATAAATAAGAAAAGTATGGTGCATTAATTCATGCTTCATTAATACTGAAAAAACCCAAGAAAAAGTAGTCATTTGCCTTATATTTGGGGCTGACACAGAATCCCCAAAGAAATTCTAATATCTTTTTAATTTTACGGAAATTTGATTATCTGTATCAAATTCGGTTTGTGAAATTTATAATTACACTACGACCCCCTTTGTTACAACTTTGAATGTCATTCTTTCCCAACTCTGGAAGAAATGCATGCTCAAGTGCGTCAAAAGTTGAGAGGATTGATTGTCAAATATATATTTGTCGCATCCCTGCTTCTCTGATACCATCTATCCCCAAGAGCGGTAAAGATTTGCAGAACCACTTTACAAGGAAAGAATTCAAAAATCCGTTTCAAGTTCTGTAGCGAGAATGATGTTTATCAGATTTTGACAGTAGGATTCACTCCTGTTGCTATGGTAATGAGCGGATATGTCATTGTAATACACCTCAGTTTTTGGGAAAAGCTGGACTGCAACAAAAGATCCAGCAGGGAACGGAATATTTCTACTTTTAAGAATTTTAAGGATTCCAATGTATTTTTGTATTTTGGATATGTATTTTTTTAGATGCACAATAATGCTTAAAGCTAGGATTTCACCTGGGAATGGGAAGACATTTCTCTTCTAACAAGTATTCGTATTTTTCCAATGTTTTGCATAAGCAATGCTTATTAGTTATTTCACTTAGCTCATGCATTTAAATGTGCTACTCAGTATCTCACTTTTCTCTCCAGGTCCATAAAAAGAAAGGTAGTGTTGATAAATAACACCACATTTTGTCTTCTATTTTGAAAAATTAATATTTAAAAGAATTATTTCCATTTGGAATACATATACCATTAAAAAAGAAAATTTGAGTGTACATAAAATAATTACGGCATCATATTTTTATTTAAAAATAGTGCAAGAGTTTAACCACATGGTGTAAAATTTTTTTTCACGAACTGTTATGTGTATAAATGTAAGTAAAAGCAAAGAAAACAGGAAAGTTGTGAGAAACTTATTTTTAAATTTGAAAATTAATGCATTAGAATTTTAAAGTTTAGGAAAAAATTCTATATTAAAAACATTATTTCCTCAAATTCAAATCGAAATAGATAATATTACTCGTCAATTGTGGTGGCGTGGAAATTTAGAAAGTGGGTGCAATCTCAAGTACCATCATCTGACCATGATTCACTGATACGAGATTCTTCCTAAAATAGTCATCCCCCTCAGGGGCTCACCTACTATAGGTGAGTACGGGTGTCCCAATCCCGAGGTACCCAGGGATCTATACTCCCTTTATGTTTCCACTCCCCTACGCCTTCTGCTTTCTACGCCTTTGCTGTGTCTTTCCTTCCCTCGACGGCAAGCGAGGGAGCTCTCCATGAGAAGCTGTCGCCGCTTTGTTCGCTTCTTGCTTCTCATGGACAGCCAAAACCCAACGTGTTTGCCGTGCGTGGCGACCCATTAGAAAGACGGGTGGTGCACTGTGGTCCCCTGTGCATCAATCGGCTGGTAGCTAGTCACCTTAGTGGCTACTCTGCTAGGGATCAAGCGAAGGGGTTACTCCTTTGGCTTGGCGTTAAGGGTGGTCACTGTCCCCGAGGGTAACTCTGAGCGTATACATTCTGGCTAGCACTAGGGTAAGTGCCGAGGCTGGAGATGGCCACAGCCGGTGGCTGCCTTCCCTTGTTGGGCTCCGTGGTGGGCGGTGCCGTTGGACTTGAATCTTTCGTAATATCGCATGGCTCCTCCCAAAACGGGTCCCTTCAGTGGGCGTTATATTGTTCCAGTTCAAAATACAACAAACTATTTTGATAGGTTTTTCGTCGTGACACGTAAATCAGAATCGAATGAAACATTTCAAACAGTATCGCCATTTCTGGTCCAAAAAGCCGTAACAGCAACTGTCGGTGAAGTTACTTCAATCAAAAAGATGTGCTCTGGTGACTTGTTAGTAGAGGTGAATTCTCGAAAGCAAGCCCAGCAGATGCAAAAATTAAAGTTTTTGGCTTCAATATCTATTTCTGTAAAACCTCACAATTCTTTAAATATGTCTAAAGGTGTTGTTATCTGCGGTGAGCTGCTAAATATCCCTGTTGGTGAAATTGTACATGAAATGAAATCGCAAGGAGTTGTAGACGTCCGCCGCATCACAATTTGGCGTGATGGACAACGTCTTGAAACGAAGCATCATATTTTAACAATTAAGACTCCAAACTTACCTGAATTTGCTTACGCAGGATATATAAAACTACCAGCGAGACCTTACATTCCTAACCCACTCAGATGTTTTCAATGCCAGCGCTTTGGCCACTCAAAGGCAAATTGCCGCGGGTCACTTGCATGTGCCCGTTGTGCAGAAAAGGGTCACGACAGTCAGCAGTGTGACGCAAAAGAAAAATGTGTCAACTGCAATGGCGATCATCCATCCTATTCTCGCATTTGCCAACGCTGGAAATTAGAAAAAGAAGTCACAGGACTTAAAATAAAAGAAAATTTATCGTACCCAAAGTCCAGGAGTAGGGTTAAAGCTCAGACTCCAACTGCTGGCATCAGTTATGCTTCAATAGTACAAAAAAATTTGCAAAAATTGTTCCTGTCAAAAATGTATAGCACTTACAACAAAAACAAAAACCGCAGAAAAAATAACAGATTCTGACACAGAAAAATCCATGAACAGTATTCACGAAACTCCTGCACCACCTAAACCAAAACGAAAATCAAAGTCAAAATCACAAACTTCACTGACGTTAAATCTTGCGAAACGCGGCCTTTCAGGAAAAGACATTCCGATGAAATTTAAAAATCGACCTTGAAGAATTCCGTCGCATTGGGGTTAGCGACGCAGGGTCTTGCCCACAAGGACTTGACGTCCATATTTGGTAGCATATCCAATAACCCCGATATTAAATTGCACCCATCTGAGGATGAATCGGAACTTGACATGAGTTGCGAAGATCAAGCAACTCCAGGAAATATTTCTCCACATTCTCCTTCAAAACCAGACTCTTAATGGGTACCTTCTTTTCTTGGAATTGTCGCCGCCTCCGGTCCAAACTTCCTGACATCAAGTCAATTTTAAACAAATATCCTCTTGCTTGCATTGGTGTTCAAGAAACCTTTTTGACAGCAAGAATTCCAATTAAATTGCGTGGATATAATTGTATTCGGAAAGATACAGACACAGGATCTCACAGTTCTGGAGGTGTCTGTATCTTCACTTCAAATCTCTATCCGAGTTCACAACTAAACTTGCATACCTCTCTACAGGCTGTGGCTGTACAAGCTCACGTACGAACATTAGTCACAGTCTGCTGCATTTACTTACCGCTTCATGATGTCATCCGTCGGCAAGATCTTGACAATCTAGTGGACCAGCTTCCTCCACCTTTTATGATACTTGGTGATTTTTACGGACATAGTACTTTGTGGGGTTCAAATAGTACAAACTCTCACGGGAGACAGATTGAGCAGTTTATTGCCAATAACTGTCTCTGTTTATTTAACAACGAAGAGAAAACATACTTTCACGAGCCCACACGAAGCTTCCATAGTCTTGATTTAGCCATATGCTCACCTGAACTCTTGTCATTACTGACATTTGCAGTTAGTAAAGATTTGTATGACAGTGATCACTTTCCTATTATTGTCTGCCATGCTGATAGCAGTGGTGCGACTAACTGTCCTCCGCGTTTCCTATTCCACCAGGCAGACTGGAAAGGTTTTTCACAGTTAGCAGATATCACTCAGGATTTGGTCAATACATCAAACATCTCGGATGCAGTACAAAATGTCGTTGATACCATAATGAACGCCGCTAACAAAACAATTCCAAAATCATCTCCACGTCTACGAAAATTTCGAAGGCAGTGGTGGAACGGAGCCTGTCGTGATAGTTATAAACAACAGAAAAAACTGTGGAATAAATTTAGAAGGTACCCAACAACTGAAAATCTTATTGCTT
This sequence comes from Argiope bruennichi, assembly GCF_947563725.1. Lineage (NCBI taxonomy): Eukaryota > Metazoa > Arthropoda > Arachnida > Araneae > Araneidae > Argiope > Argiope bruennichi. Next base: position 134,295,686 of record NC_079163.1, read on the forward strand.
TTAAAAGAGCCAAAGCACTAGCTCGACGCATTCGTCGTCAAAATCAGAGGAATTCATGGCTATCATTTGTTTCGTCTATAACATCATATATTTCCAATCGCACCCTATGGTGAAAGGTAAAGGCTGCTAATGGGATCTATAATGAGTCATCCCTCCCTGTTTTAAAAACGGGAACTGTGGTGCATTCCGACCCATTAGAGGTTGCCAACATTCTCGGCCAAGCATTCGCAGAAGTCTCCGCAATAGATTCCTATAATCCTGATTTTCTGGAAATTAAGAATTGCGCGGAGCGGTTGTATTTGCATTTTAATACTAAAAGAAACGTTCCATATAATTGTGAATTCAAGATGTCGGAACTGGAATTGGCTTTGTGTCAAGCCCATGATACCAGCCCAGGGCCAGATAGAATCACCTATAATATGCTTCGCCATTTGAACACCACTTCTCTTTCCAATCTTTTACTTTTATTTAACATAATTTGGAATGAGCAGAAATATCCTTCACAATTGCAGGAAGCAATTGTGATTCCAATCTTAAAACCCGATAAAGATCCATCGAACCCTCTGAACTATCGACCAATCGCTCTTACGAGCTGTCTGTGCAAAACATTAGAACGTATGGTGAATGCTCGTTTAATTTATGAACTGGAGAAACAGGGTTGCATCTCTCCTTTGCAAAGCGGTTTCCGCAAAGTCAGATCGACCTTTGATAACCTCATTTTGCTTGAAACAGAAATACGCAATGCTTTTGTTAGGAGGAATCATCTGGTCTCCATATTCTTTGACATTGAGAAAGCCTACGACCGTGCATGGCGCTACGGTATATTATCCACACTTTTTGAATTTGGTTTTAGAGGAAACTTGCCTGTATTTATACAAAACTTTTTATCACTTCTTACGTTTCATGTTCTGTTTGGTAATTTTTATTCAAATCATTTTATAGAAACTGAGGGTGTTCCTCAAGGAAGTGTCCTTAGTGTAATACTTTTTATAGTTCATATCAGTCAAGTTTTGTCTGTTTTGCCTTCATCTGTTTATGGAACACTTTATGTTGATGATCTGCAGATCTCATGCCGGGGTAGCGACATGAATTTAATTAAGCGGCAATTGCAAAATGCAGTTGATAGAGTGGTGAATTGGTGTAATAACAATGACCACACTATCTCTCCCGAGAAGAGTCGATGCATTAATTTCTGTAGGAAGAGAAATATCCATCAGATCCTGTTATCTTAATACGAAATACAGCAATCCCAGTTGTGGCTGAAATACGCTTTTTGGGTGTAGTTTTCGATCGTAAACTCACTTTTCTTCCTCATATCTTACAACTGAGGAAGAGGTCTGAGAAAAACTTGAATATCTTAAAAGTACTCTCTAAAACATCTTGGGGTGCCGATCGAACCTCCCTTCTCCGTGTCTACCAAGCCGTCATTCTTTCACGCATAGACTATGGCTGTGTGGTATATGGTTCTGCACGTCCCTCTGTTTTGCGGCGTATTGATACTGTACACCATTCTGCTCTCAGGATCTGCTCGGGAGTTTTTCGCACTTCCCCAGTTGAGAGCTTATATGTTATTTGCCACGAATTGCCACTTTATTTGCGATGTAAAAAATTGTCTACTTTATATTATTTTCGTACTAAGTCCTTCTCGAATCATCCCATATGCAGCACGGTTATACCTGTTAGTCTAAGAAGAATTTATAATTCCCGACCCTCAAATATTCTTCCTTTTTTAGAGAGAATTAAAATTTCCCTGTATGACTCGAATCTTTATAATGTTACCATTAAATCTCTTTATTTTTATTCCTTTCCTCCTTGGTTGGTTGGTTGGTTGATTGGATTTTTATGGCGCAAGAGCCATGTTTGGCTATGCTGCGCCAAGCTTATGGTAAATAAACTCTATACTGCGCTAGACGTTTGGTATTCAAAAAACATGTCAAGTACAATTCAGACATACAATTTAAAATTACAAATTCTCGTGATAAAAGGAAAGACAAATAAGGAATAGTATCAGTATTCTTAAAAATACAAATTATATCCCAAAAAAGGGACATTTTCCAAAAATGTTAAAACATTAAAATATCAATGAAAATTAAAACGTGAGAATGCAAATCTCATAACATTAAAACAGATGCAATATACTTCAAAAACAAGTTAAAAAATTCATTGTAATCTCTTTATTCGATGTTTCTTTAAGTATTTGTTACGAATAGGTGTTTTTGAAGATTCATTGTAAAATTTTTTAAGATCAACCCATTGAACCGTACATTTTTGGGGACTTCGTCTAAAAACAGTTTTATCAACTGCGGTGAAATCGGTAGAAGGTTCCGTAGCAGGTGGGGTTTCATCGATTGTTTCGTGAGGATTATATTCAATAGCATTATCCGATTCTATTTCAGTGTCAGTATTTTGATTGGGCTTATCTGTGGACATGGTTTCAAACACAGAGTTGGTGTCATCCATTTTATTAGCTGATTTGGAATTTATGGTCTGCGAAGAGCTAAAATTAGAGGCTGGCAAAGATTGGGTTTGATTTTGATTTGATTTTCTTGATTTTATTGGCACAAGAGCCATAATGTTGGCTATGCTGCGCCAAACTGTGTTTTTCTGGCTTAAAATATAAAATTTCAGCTATAAAAACAATGTGAAATTTTTTTAAGAAAGATGGAGAAAACTTAGATATGTGGATAAAAACCTATTGATTTCAAAAATGCAAAAATTTGAACATGTGGTGTCTTACCAAGTAAGAAGGGTAATGGAGTGTTCGTATTTTGAAAGAAGTGCAAACGTTGAGCATTGAAATTTGGACATTCCGACAATATATGTTGGACAGACATTTGACAGTCACACTGGGAACATAGAGGTGGTTGTTCACCTAGTAACAAGTGGCGATGGGTGAATCTCGTATGCCCAATACGTAAACGGGTTAATACTGTGTCTGCTTTCCGATTGGGTAATGAAGACCACGGTTGTACATGAGGTTTAATAGCATGTAATTTATTGTTAGTTTCCAAATCCCACTGAGCTTGCCATTTGGAATAAAGAAGCCTTTTAGTGTGCTTATTTAAATCGCTTACAGGAATAGATGTGACTGCTGGAATACTTGCCAATTTAGCAGCCTTGTCTGCCTCCTCATTGCCCAGAATTCCTACATGAGAGGGTACCCAACAGAATAAAATAATAAAATCTCGAGAAGTCAGTTTGTTAAAAATATCTATAACTTGGAAAACCAAAGGATGATTATGACGATGAAGATAAAATGATTTTAGGGATTGTAACACACTAAGAGAGTCGGTATAAATAATAAACTTTTTTCCCGGTCTCTCAGAGATTTCTTCTAATGCATATAAAACCGCAGTTATTTCTGCCGTAAAAATTGAACAAAAGGAATGAAGTGTAAAAGAAATGACTCTATCTGGTAAGACAACAGCAAAAGAGACATTATTAGATGATTTTGACCCATCGGTATAAATGGGAAGAAAGTCTTTGTATTGCTGTCTGTGTTCACGGAAAATTTGCTGATAAATAACTTCTGTTGTCCCAGATTTGTTAAAAGTGTTGAATGGGTTTAAAAATTGCATATTAAGATTTTTCCAAGGTGGAAAGCCAATTACCAGCTGTGGAGTAACGTGTAGGTTAAGTAAGTTTTCTGAAAGGAAGTTTTGGACTCTTGTAAAAAACACTGGTGCGGACGACTTTCTAGCCTCTTGCAGTCTAACTAAGAAAGGGCGAAGTTTAAAATCAAAAAATGGATGATTCATGTTTGACTGAATTCTAAAATAATAATTCAAAGACAGCATTCGTCTTCTTACATCAAGGGAAGGTTCATAACATTCAATATAAAGGCTTTTCACAGGGGATGTCCTAAAAGCTCCAGAACAAAGTCTGAGTGCTGTGTGATGAACAGGATCCAGTTTTTTTAAAACACTTTTCCTGGCAGATCCATAAATTTCGCTGCCGTAATCCAATTTAGAGAGCACCGTGGCTTTATAAATTTTAATCAAGGATTCTCTATCCGCTCCCCAAGCTGTAGATGACAAGACTTTTAAGATATTTAAAGATTTTTCGCATTTTTTCCGTAATAATTTTGCATAAGGGAGAAAGGTTAGTTTTTTGTCAAAGATTATACCTAAGAACCGGATCTCGTCTAAAAATGGAATAATTTCCTCATTTAATTTGATTTCTGGGTTAGAGTGTAAATTTCTTTTACGGCAAAAGTGAACACCCGCAGTTTTTGATGTAGAAATATTAAAACCATTATTATTGCACCATTGTGTGATACTATTAACTGCAATCTGCAATTGTCGTTCTATAAAATTCATATTTATCCCCGTACATGAAATGTAGAGGTCGTCAACGTATAAATGGCCCTTCACCGTAGGCGATAGTTGTCTTAAAATACTATTGATTTTTAAAATAAAAAGCGTCACACTTAAAACGCTGCCTTGAGGAACCCCTTCCTCTTGGATAAAGAAGTCTGAAAATTCGGACTGAACTTTAACTTGAAATTTCCTGAGTTTCAAAAAATTTCTTATAAATATAGGTAGGTTTCCTCTTAGTCCTTGATCATGCAGATCTTTCAAAATCCCGTATCGCCAGGTTCGATCATATGCCTTTTCGATATCGAAAAATATGGCAACTAAGTGCTTTCTTTGTAAAACAGCGAGGCGGATGTCTGTTTCAAGAGTCAAAAGATTGTCGGTGGTGCTACGACCCTTCCGAAATCCACTCTGAGAAGGATGAAGGAAGTTATTGTTTTCCAGGTAATAAATTAGTCTGCGATTAATCATACGCTCAAGTAATTTACAGAGGCAACAGGTCAAAGCAATGGGACGATAGTTTGACGGATTCTGAGGATCTTTTCCTGGTTTCAACAAAGGAATTATTATTGCGTTTTGCCATATAGTAGGAAAGTAGTGTTCGCGCCAGATACGGTTGTAGAAAAGTAATAAGGCTTTTTGAGATTCGACTGTTAAATGTTTGATCATGGAGTAGCTAATATTGTCCGGTCCTGGAGAAGAGTTGTGGACACTAGATAAACATGATTGCAATTCCAGAAACGTTAGATCGCAGTTGTAGGGCAATGTAATCCGAGAATTAAAGTTTAACGCTTGTTTTTCTGCATTCTTTTTGTAATTCAAAATTTGAGGAGGGTAATTTTGGCTGTTAGAAGTATGCGCGAAAGTTGAAGCAATGCAATTTGCAATATCTTTTAAGGATGAAATTGTATTTGCTTTATGTACTAAAATAGAAACGGCGTTAGTGTGAGAAACACCTGAAGCTCTTTTTACTTTATTCCACAGAGAACGGCTGGATATTTTGGAGGTGATATTAGAAACAAAGTTTCGCCAAGAAATTTTTCGACTGCGTCGTTGAATTTTTCTGGATTCTGCTCTGGTCTTTTTAAAATAGATAAAATTTTGTGTGGTGGGATATCTTCGAAAAATACTCCAGGCCTTTTTCTGTTTTTTGTATGCCTGTTGGCAATCGGCATTCCACCAGGGCTTGTTTTGTTTTCTTCTAATGCCAGACGTTTTTGGGATAGAATTCACTGCCGAGTCGATTATAGTGTTAACAATGTGTTTTAATGCTTCCTCAATAGTTGAAGATTTAATTATGTAAGAATTAATATTAGCCAGAGAGGTGAACTTCTGCCAGTCTGCTGCATTTAAAACATATTTAGGAGTATGATAAGAGCCAGTGATACTGTGTCTATTATCTGTTAAAATTAAAGGAAAGTGGTCACTATTATATAGATCATTGTCAACCGTTAAATTTAGAAAAGGCAGGAGTGCTGGAGAACAAATTGCCAGATCAATTGAATGGAATGTTCGCGTTGGTAAGTGAAAATGTGTTTTTTCATCTGTGTTTAAAAGGCATAAATTATGATCAACAAGCAGTTGTTCGATTTTTTGACCCCGTGTGTTTGAATTACAGCTACCCCATAAAGTGTTATGACCATTAAAGTCTCCCAAAATAATGAACGGAGTTGGGAGTTGGGAAATTAAGTTATTCAAATCTGTTTGATCAACTTTTTCGTTCGGAGGCAAGTAGAGACTACAAATGGTGATTAAAGATTGCATATGAAAGCGGATTGCCACTGCTTGAAGATTAGTGTTCAGAATCAAAGGTATGGATGGAATATTACTCGCTGTAAGAATTGCAACGCCACCAGACGCTCTATTTTGCATTTGGTGCTTACTAAAAATTTGGTAATTAGGAATATTATTTTTATCTGTTTTAACACTTTACCGACCGGCCGTCGATTAATCGACGTTTTGTTCTCAGCGCTTACCAACCGGCCGTCGATTAATCGACGTTTTGTTCTCAGCGCTTACCAACCGGCCGTCGATTAATCGACGTTTTGTTCTCAGCGCTTACCAACCGGTCGTCGATTATTCGACGTTTGCTCCCCAGCGCTTACCGACCGGTCGTCGATTAATCGACTTTTGACCGATCTGTGGTGACTACGTTTTCCACCAATTCAGCATGCCCTGAAAAAAATTCAGCTGTCGTTTTCTCGAGTGCAGCTGGGTGCAGCTGAGCGGGCGGTGAAATGGCATAGTATGTTCGAACCGCTACCGGTCGGTAAAGTGTTAAGATACGTCTCTTGTAGTGCAATACAGGTTGGTTGATATTTATAAATGAGGTCTTTAAGTTCTGAAGACTTGTTCATAAACCCTCTGCAATTCCAGGAAATAAATGAAGCCATTAATTACAAACCAAAAAACAGAAAAAGGAGAGACTGAAAGAAGAAGACAACAAAGGGAGCTAGAAGTCACCAGCCTCACTGGTGGACATTTCATCTTCAGATGGATGAACTTTAAAAAGTGAATCACTATCTTCGCCATCATTAAAGTTTTTCTTTCGTGAATCTTTTAAAAAATCTTGTCGGGTAGGTGATCGATTTGCAGAAGTCTTTAAAATATTTTGATCTCTTTTATTGGCTAATAGGCGAACACGTTTGCTAGATTTCGATTCTTTCACTTTCTCTTTATCATTTGACTTCTTCATCGTTTTTTTATTTTCCCGATCACTTTTTGCATTAATCTTTACAGGGGATGAATTGTTATTTGTTGATAAGGATATATTGGTATTATTTGGAGACATATTTGATGCCGTCTTTATATTTAATAAATTATTTGTAGGAGTTGCAGACGCATTTGCCTGTTCATCACTGCTAATAGTGGGATAAGGTGGGTTTGGTTGAATTTTTGGTACAGGAGTTAAATTGGTAGTTGCCTGTGATATAGCGGGGGACAATGAAGCATTTTCCCAAGACTTTTTAATTGCAAGAAGTTCTAGCCAGTCACTTTTTTTAATTGTTATTAATTCATTATTAATGAGAGTATTTGCTGCTGTAGTTGATGTAAGATTATTTGTGGCAGAGTTTGTTTGTTGTGATGGGGAGACTGATGGATTTAGTGCAGATGCATAAGAGAGGTTTGGTTTGGGTGTTCTGTCGGCGACTATTATTCGAGCGTCAGGAAAAGAGAGATTTTTTGTTATTTTAACTGTCAAGATTTCCTTTTCTAATTTATAATGTGGGCATGATCTGGAATACGATGGATGATCACCATCGCAGTTATGGCATTTTGCTTCTGTAGAATTGCAGGTGTTACTTTCGTGATCTGGAATAGAGCAACGAGCACAAATTTGTTTTCCCCGACAAGCTGTTATTGTGTGGCCAAACTTTTGACATTTAAAGCAGCGCAGTGGATTAGGTATAAAGTGTTTAACCGGACAGTTTATATAAGCTATTTTAACGGATTTTGGCAGTACAGGAGTGTCAAATGTAAGAATGAGATGTTTTGTTGGGAGGTTCAGACCATTTCGTTTGATTGTAATTCGGCGAACTGCTATGACTTTTTGGTTTTTCAAACATTCTAGTATATCTTCTTCAAGATCTTTTTGAAATTCTCTTTCGGAAATAACGCCTCTTGAATGATTGAGTGTACGATGTGGAGCGACTTTGACATCTATGTTCCCTATTTTTCCTAGTTTCAATATATTTTCCGATTGTTTCATATTCATGACTTCTATTAAAAGTTTTCCACTGTTCAGTTTTTTAATTGATTTTACCTCTCCGACGAGGGCAGAGATACTTTTATGAATTAATATGGGAGATATGTTCTTTAAATCATTATTTTCAGAAAAAATTACAAAAAATTTAAAAAAAGCATTACTTTGTTGATTATTATAAAGTCCCATGCGATATGGTGAATGATTCGGGCTCGACGGCACCGCCCACCACGGAGCCCAACAAGGGATGGCAGCCACCGGCTCTGGCTCACCCCAGCCTCGGCGCTTACCATGGTGCTGATCGAAACCTATACGCTGGGAGTCACTCCCGGGGACAGTGACCACCCTTAACGCCAAGCCCAAGGAGTGACCCCTTCGCTTGATCCCCTTGAGCAGCCCAGTTAAGTGTCTGAGATACCGGCCGATTGATACACCGGGGACCGAAATGTACCACCCGTCTAATGGGTCGCCACGCACGGCAAACACGTGGGGGTATTTGCTGTCCATGAGAAGCAAGAAGCAAACAGAGCGGCGACAGCTTCTCATGGAGAGTTCCCTCGCCTACCCTCGAGGGAAAGAAAGAAAAGGAGACAGCAGAAGGCGTAGTGGAGAGTAAATCATAAAGGGAGTAAAGATCCCTGGGTACCTCGGGATTGGGACACCCGTACTCACCTGTAGTAGGTGAGCCCCTGAGGGGTGGCAAAGATTGGGAGACTTGTCGAGGTGAAGTCTTCCAGAATTTAGAATTCGATATATTTTCAGAATTTTGATCTTTTTTATATTTTTTCTTATATGTGACAATTTTAAATTTATGTAGGTCCTGTGGTATTTCCCTGGATGGGACATTAGTAGTTTCACGTTCATGACCAGTTGTCTGAGGAACATCAGTTCCACCAATTGCTGGATCAAATGCAAGTTTCGGAAGGTTCGTTTCTTTACAAACTGGAGGCATTTTAATTTCCGCTTTTTCAGTTCTCACTTCATATTTTGATTTTCCTTTTTTCTTAAGATCCTTTGAAGCTCGTGAAGGAAGGTTTTGAGCAATAACGGGAGTACATGGATTAGTATCTGGCTGCGATTTATTAATTGTTAAAGATTGTAACTTTGTAAGTGGAGGACAAACAACTCGAGTTAGTTTTTCATCTGTCTGAGTACATCCAGAAATAGTATTTTTGACTATTTGTGAGTAAGGTAATGAAGCTGATGTATTAGTTGGTTGGGGATAGACAAGTTTCCGTGCCTCAGAATATGATAAATTTTTAGTTACTTTGAACTCTTGAATTTTCTTTTCCATTTTCCACTTATTGCACTCCTTGGAATCTGAGGTGTGGGGTTTATCACAATTAACACATTTGGGATCTGCATTGCATTCTGTACTCGAATGTCCGAATGATGCACAGCGGGAACAAGTCTGTTTACCTCGACAAGCATTTTTCGAATGGCCGAACTTCTGACAGTTAAAACATCGTAAAGGAGTAGGAATATAAGGGCTAACCTTATATCGTGCATAACCAGCAAGAATAGTTTTCGGAAGCTGTGGAGTACAAAAAGTTATGATTATGTGCTTCGTTGGAATTAATTGACCATTACGTTTTATTTTTATTCGGCGGGCTTCACAAACTTTTTGGCTTTTTAGCTCAGTTACAAATTCAGACTCTGAAACAGATTCGAGATCAAGTTCGGAAATAACACCACGGCAATAGTTTAATGATTTATGAGCATATGTTTCCACAGGAAATTCTCCTAAATATTTCAAATTTTTAAGAACAGATATTTGTGATTTTGTGGCTGCTTCAATCAATAAATCTCCAGATTTAAGTTTCTTAGTATTTTTGACTTCTCCAATGGTTGAGGCAATAAGTTTCTGAATGAGAAAAGGCGAGACTTTATGGAAGGTTTTGTCAGTATGTAAGGTGATAAAAGGAGTATTTTCAGTAATTGAATATCCGGACAAAGACGTTTCGAAAAGACCCATGCAAAGTGCAATTCATATTCGGGTTTCAACGGCACCGCCCGCCACGGAGCCCAACAAGGGAAGGCAGCCACCGGCTCTAGGCATCCCCAGCCTCGGCGCTTACCTTGATGCTAATCGGAACCTATATGCTAAGGGACACTTCCAGGAACGTCTACCACCCTTAACGCAGAGCCCCAGAAGGTGACCCCTTCGCTTGATCCCTAGCAAACTAACCACTCTGGTGGTTAGCTACCGACCGAATTGATACACTGGGGACCAACAGTGCACCACCCGTCTAATGGGTTGCCACGTACGGTCAACACGTGGGGTTTTTGGCTGTCCATGAGAAGCAAGAAGCAAACGAAGAAGGATCAAGCAAATAGCAGAAGGCGTAGAGGAGAGTAAGTATGAAGGGAGTAAAGATCCCTGGGTACCTCGGGATTGGAACACCCGTACTCACCTATAATAGGTGAGCCCCTGAGGGGCCTTTCCTCCTTGGGATATTCCCTATTTTTCTTTTCTGAACCCTTTCTTGGGGTTTGATAAATTTTCAATTAATCCTGTTATTTTCCAACAGATTTTTCATGAGCAGCTCTGTCAATATTCTTCTTTTATCCCAGTATATACGGATGGCTCAAAAGTCAAATAAACATGTTGGTTGCGCTATTGTGACTCCTATCTGATATACTCAGCTATCGTCTAAACAATTGTTGTTCTGTTTTTACTGCTGAGTTGGTGGCAATTTTCTGCGCTCTACAGGAAATTCCGCCTTCGGTTCAGAGTAATTTTATCATATACACCGACAGTATGAGTGCTTTGGAGGCACTTGCTCATTTTCACAACCAGATGCATCCAGTGGCTATCCAAATTTTATCTAACCGGCAGCTATTACAAAACAGGGGCTTTAATGTTCTTTTCTGCTGGGTTCCGGGTCATGCAGGTATTTCGGGAAATGAAACGGCAGATTTTACAGATAAATCTGCATCAACATTTCTGTCTCAGGCCCTCCCATATTGTGATGCTAAAAGGTCATTTGTATGCCGACTTTTTGCTACTTGGCAAGAATCTTGGGATCTGCAGATCCACAACAAATTGCATTCAATAAACCCCAGGACTTATTTGTGGCCTGTTCACCCTATACGAGAGGTGGATGTCAAATTGACACGCCTTCGTATAGGACATACTCGATATACGCATAAACATCTCATTTTTGGCAAGGCGGCACCTAAATGTCCCGCATGTCGTGTGGATTTTACCATTAATCATATTTTAATCGAATGCCCATCCTTTAATTCCTCTCGTTTAAACTTTTTTAAGCTATCGTCATTAACTTAACAAGACCTGGTGGGCGAGAAATTCCACCCAAACATTTTTAAATTTTTAAAATCCATTGGCTTTTACACCTGTATTTAATACTTTTAACTTTTGTTCACGCTTGTTTTTTCATTGCTTCATTGTAATGCGTTTTCCGCACCACTGTTTCATTTAAATTTATTAACCTTGTACTTTAATTTTTGGGATTTGTATGTTGATAACCTTTGCTTTTATATTTTATCATGTGTTGTTTAATAGTTTGGTCTATGATTTTACCATTTGCTTGGCGCAGCATGACCAAGTATGGTTCTTGCGCCAAAAAACCCTAACCAACCAACCAAAATAGTCATCGTGTTGTTTTGTAAAAAACTACAAGAATCATTACACTAAGGCTTCACAAATGCAACTCTTAGTTGCTTTTTGATCTACACAATTGGAACATGGATGAGTGAAGACTCAAAATTACGCTTGAAGCTAAGTATTCAGTGGAGAAACAAAGTACTTTTCCTATTGACCAAACGTTTCCAGTCTGGTGTTTCTAATATTGAATTAACATCATTAAAATGATGCACACAAGTCTGGAATGAATATACAATAGATTTTCTGTAAATCCGACACATACGATAGAGAATCATATAGATACCATTGAATTATTCATTGATGCATTTTTTACATGTAGAGAACAAACTAATAATTCAATAAGAAATAAAGCATTTCAAGGTGATGAGAAGGAACACATTAAACAGAGAAATCATGTACTTAAAAGAGAAAAGTTTCAATTTTTAACGGGAAAGAATGGCTCACCGCCAAATAACATGTTAAAAAAATTTCCATGTTTGAATTAAAGAGAGTTTACTATATTGAAATAAATTTGAAAAAAAATCAGATACAGTCAAGTCTCAATTACCTAACATATGCTGGAAATGGATAAGGGAAAATATCGAATAACAGAAAGATTTAGAAGGACCATTGTTTGTTTGTGTATTTTACTATACATCCTTTATGATATCATGTATTTAAAATAATTGACAAAACCGAAGCATTAGTATTCCAATATTAATCATTGGTCAGATTTCACTTTTCTCTCATAAAAATTCGTGACTACTAAATATGTTTTCAATGTCGCTTGCTCTCTACTGCCTTCTTTTTTGGAAATAGATATAAAAAGGAACTTATTTAACTGTACATGGGAAAAAAATCTTGAAAGATCCCCACCATCTCTGAAATTATTTTGCATGCAAGCTTCTAGATCAATCCCACTTTCCAGCATTTTCGAGCAAAATGAAACTTTGACTGTAACGATTTTATCTATTGTATTCATCACTTTGCAAGCATAGATAAACAATCAGAACTCTATTTGTTTATCATGTTGATAGAATTGAAAACAGCATTTTCGTTTGTTGCAATAAGATGTAGGAACTGGCTGACGTGAATAAATTAATGCATCAGGCGAAGAGCCGGCTGAAGTTAACTAATAATGGATTTAAAGAGAAATCACATAAATGAAATATCTAGGTTTATCTGAAAAATAAATCGCAAAATAGAGTTAAAATGTATCCAGTGAAACAAAACAGCTAGATTTTCTTTAAAAAAATTGGGTGAACCTGCAGATCGATGCTTTGTATCGGATCATCGTATGAAAAGAGATTTGCTACTTCTGGGGTGAATACTTAGATTTCCTTTATTGCCTTAGAAATTCCAGGATGTAGAATTAAATAGGCTGTTCAAATTGCTCAAAAAATTATTTATTAACATTTCAACAAGGCATTAAAAACAAACACTCATTACTCACTCTCACAATATCACTAACTAAAAAAGTACAGCAGGTTTGTTTTTATCTCCTCCCCCTTAGCTAAGCGCATGCGCGCCAAAGAGAATGGCAAATCCATTTCCGGTGGGACGGAAGAGCTCTAGTTAGATACAACATATCCTCCCACCTTTTGAGTGAACATGTCACAGAGACTCAAAACATCTCTAAATTTAAGAACATTCAAAATTCTAAAGGAACACAATGAATATATAACACTTAAAAATTGAACACTCATTACATCACGATGAGAAACTTTCACTTACACTTTTAATAATTTCAATACAAAATTTAATTTGAGCGAAAGATTTTTAAAACTTTACGGTACCCTTACAATTCTACCATTATTGGTAGTCAGTGGAATAACCTCATCGTCTCCTTTTCCCACATCTGTATTATCTATTCCCAATTTAAACAACCTCTGCACAGGTCTTAAAAACTCTGAATGTTCTGTTTTGACTAGAACAAGTCTCACATGACCATAACTTCCAGGTATTAACTTTAACACACTGTCTAAATTCTAGTAGGCCCGGTTTATGTTACTGTCTTTCAGAAGAACTATTTCACCCACCTCGAGAGGTTTATCTCTATAGTTTCCAATAGACTGTTGACGTAATTGACCAAGATATTCAATGCGGATTGTTCCTGATTTAAATTGTCCTTGATCTAAATTGTTCTCTCATTTTCTGCAGATATTCGGCTCTTTTACCCAATTTTTCTTTATCGACAGTGTCAATATCGGGAACTCCAGACATTGGTATCACTCAAAAGAACATTTCGGGTCTTAAGGATAATTAATTTCTCATTTCTTCGGATACATATGTGAGTGGTCTTGAGTTAATCACTCTTTCACAGTCACAGAGCACAGTTACCAATTCTTCGTAATTAAGAGCAGCTCTACCAAGCACTTTCTTTAGAATTCCCTTCGTCATCTGGATGAGCTGCTTCCACCATCCACCCCACGAAGCGGCAGATAGAGGGTTAAACTTTCCCTGAATTTTTTCTACTGCAGCCCTTAAGAGGATACCTTCCCAATTCAGCGCATGTAAAAGTCTCTCCGCTCTCTTGAATTCGTGCCGTTATCAGAATACACTATGGTAGGTATTCCACGTCGAGCAATGAAAGCCTTAATGACTGGAAAAAAAATTCAGTTGTTAAGGATGTGATCAACTCTAGATGGACAACCCTATACACTGCACAGGTATAAAGGACGAGGTAAGCCTTTTGACCAGTTCTTAGATACAGGGATCCTGCAAGATCAACACCCACAATTTCGAACGAAGATGAATTACGTACTTAATCCCATAGCAAAATACCTGGAGTCACATCGCACTTTTTTGCTTTTAAATCTTTGACAATTAACACATTTTCTAATACAATTACGTATGGTCTTACGAGCTTTAATGATCCAATACTATTCTCATAAATGTGACATCAACATAGAAGTACCAGCATGTAATAGATCATTATGAGCAGTAATTATCATTAACTTAACTACTACATGGTCTGAAAGTAATATAATAGGAAACCTACAGTCATTTGTATCATCTCAATTAGAAATATTAGTTTTAACTCTAATTAGACTATTAAAATAGATTTTACCTAAGTTTTATCATCGTTTGCATCTCTGAATGATTCCTTTTGAATCAAAAGCATAAGAACCATTTCAGCCCTTTCCAATTCAGAAAAAGTCAAAATCTTTGAGGAATCATTAAATATTTTTCTTAACTTATTATAAAATCTAAATATCCAAGCTAACATACGTACAATTGTCTTTACAGATGAAAAATATTTATAATACCAATCAACATTTTCAACAATTTTCGTTAAAGTAGTCACAATAATTTTTCTTCGCTCTGAGTTAACCAAATCCTCGTTTGAGTCCTCCTCAGATTTGGGTCAATTAGTTTCATTTTCCTGCAATCAATAAGGTCCCTCCCACCATTTTTAATGTAATAATTGTTCTCCTGAACACCCTCGAGATACTAGATCTGCAGCATTAAGTGCTCCTGGAATGTGGCGCCATATGGCGGGGGATGTTAGGGAACGTATTTTCCTTACTCGGTTTTGTACAAAAGTTCCCCAATTTTGCTCTCTCCTAATCCAGCACAATTCCATCTTAGAGTATGACCAACAGTAGATATTGGCATCATAAAGTTTAAAATCCATGATCCCAGTGGACAGTAATCTTGCCCCTGTTAAACAATCAAGCAGTTCTAAACGAGGTATAGTGACTGTTTTAGCCGTTGCAACTCTACTTCAGGTGTTCACTAAACGAACTTCTATTTGGTTGCCTTGATGAATTCTCAAGAATACGCATGTAGAATAAGCTTTTCGGCTTGCATCACAAAACACATTATAACCAATGAATTCACATTCAGGGAAATTTCCAATCATTTTTGAACCCTTATCTTGGCGATTAAATGCAACTGTTCACAACAGGATTTAAATTTTCTAACTAGGCTATCTGGTAAAGTTTCATCCCACTTAAGTTTTAAGTTCCACGTCTCCTGCAAAATCAATTTAGGATGTTGTTGTTGTTGTTAATTCCGTTTTTATGGCACAAGGGCCACACATGGCCATGCTGCGCCAAAACATGTGGTTAGAGCTGTGAATAAAAGGTAAAATTTTAAATATCATAATTGAAAAATGTTCTTAAAAGCATAAAGTCCAGAATAAAAGAATCGGAACAAATATAAAAGCTAAAAAATTTCAAATGTGAGGGTAAAAACCAATGGTCTTCAAATATTTAAAAATGTTACAATGGGGACGTTCTCCCACCAAGTCACAAATATGTGGTGACGATGCACCAAAAAAAAGTAATCGATGGTGATTAAAAGAGTAACATTCGGTTAAAATATGGATGACCGTATAATGAACATTGCATGATGTGCATAAAGGACATCTTTCACCCAACAAAAGATGTCTATGAGTGAATCGGGTGTGGCCGATGCGGAGTCGAGTCAATTTGACATCGAGATCACGCACCGGGACAATTGGCCATGGTTTTATGTTGGGTTTTATATTATGCAATTTATTTGAGATTTGAGAATCCCAAAATGTTTGCCATTGCATGCGTATGTACGAGATATAACTCTTCTTTATATCACAATAAGGAATTGGCCGCCGCAATAAAGTGGATGCTGCCTTTGCCGCATTATCAGCAATTTCGTTTCCAATTATACCGACGTGACCAGGAATCCAACAAAATAAAATCTGAATATTCCTGGAATTCAGTGTTCGTAATAGATGAAGTATATCCCAAACCAAAGGATGCTTAGAATTTTGAGGTTGGTTGAGAGAAACAAGAGCGCTCATACTGTCTGAGTATAAACAAAATTTACGATCATGTAAACTTGAAACTTTCTCAAGCGCGAGTAAAATCGCCGTTAGCTCAGCTGTGAAAACTGAACACGAGTTTCGCAAGCGGCAACTAAATGTTTCTTGAGAAAGGACAACCGAGCAGCCAACATGACCAGTTGTTTTTGAACCATCTGTAAAGATGGGAATGAATGCAGAAAATTTATCACGATGATTTAAATACAGCTTTTGGAAAACAACTGGAGCTGTATTCGCTTTATTATATTGTGAAAAAGGATTATGGAGGGAGATGTCTGGAATATCCCATGGTGGAAATGATATAGAATCTAACTTACAGATTTGTACATCCGAAATTTGAAAATCAGCAAGCATTCTTTTAGTCCTTTCATAGAAAGGAAGAATGTTAGAAGGACGAGCCGTATATAATCTTGACAGTCCAATAGGCATAGTTATATGGCATATAGGATGATTTGAATAACTCTGAAGACGAAAAAAATATTGAGCGCTTAACTGTTTTTGGCGCAAATTCAATGGCATTTGGTTACAAACTACATACAAACTATGTACCGGTGATGTGCGGAAAGCACCAGAACAGATCCGTAAGGCAGAATGATGTATCGTGTTCAAATGTCGTAAGACATTAGAGCGAGCAGTTCCATACACTTCGCATCCATAATCAATACGGGAGAGTATAACAGATTGATAAATGCGAAGTAAAGATGTCCTGTCTGCTCCCCATGATGTTGTTGAGAGGACTTTCAAAATATTGAGGGATTTCTCACACCTCTTTCTCAAATGAAGAACATGAGGAAGGAAGGTGAGTTTTCGATCAAAAATAATCCCCAAAAAATTTACCTCCTGAACTACTGGAATATTAACATCCCGTATATGTATTACAGGATCAGGATGGAGTCCCCGTTTTCGACAAAAATGTACACAACGGCTCTTTTCAGGGGAGATCGTATGCCCATTTCTGTCACACCAAGCAGTAAGTTTGTTGATAGCTCTCTGAAGTTGCCGTTCTATTAAAGCCATATTAGATCCCTGACAGGAGATCTGCAGATCATCCACGTATAACGTTCCATAAACGGATGATGGTAAAACATGAAGGATTTGACTCAAATGGAGAATAAAAAGGGTGACACTTAAAACACTTCCCTGTGGGACACCCTCATTTTGAATAAAAGCATCGGAAAAAGTATTACCAATACGAACACGAAAAACACGAGTGTTTAAAAAATTCTGTATAAAATTTGGTAGGTTACCCCTAAAGCCGCAGTCAAATAAAACCCGAAGGATTCCGTATCGCCAAGTACGATCATATGCTTTCTGTATATCTAAAAATACAGAAACAAGGTGGTTTCTGTTTACAAACGCGTTACGTATTTGCGACTCAAGATACACAATATTATCAAGAGTAGATCGTCCACGACGAAACCCACTTTGGAATGGCGGGATGCATCCATTTTTCTCCAATTCATGAAGAAGGCGCGCATTAATCATGCGCTCAAGGGTTTTGCAAAGGCAACTTGTCAAAGCGATTGGTCTGTAATTTAATGGGTCTTTGGGATCTTTCCCTGCTTTTAAGATGGGAACTACAGTAGCTTCTCGCCACTGGGTTGGAAATAAATTTCCACTCCAAATTCTATTATATAGATAAAGTAGGTGTGTAAGAGATGTTTCATCCAGATGCCGAAGCATACTGTACGTAATTCCATCAGGACCTGGACTAGTATCTCGAGTTTTGGAAAGAGCACTTTTTAATTCATTCATCCGGAATTCGCAGTTATATGGCAGATTCTTTCGGGTCCTGAACTGCAAAATGAATTTCTCAGCTTGTTTCTTTTTTGAAAGAAAGACTGGATTATAAGAACCGTTGCTAGAAACGCCTGCAAAAGTTTCACCAATGGCATTAGCTATGTCAAAAGGCGAAGAGAATGTAGACATTTCTGTATTCAAAACAGGAAAATCGAATTCTTTATAAATGCCATTAGCGGCTTTGACCTTTTTCCATAACTGCGCACTAGATATAGTGGATGTTATTGAAGATACATATTTTATCCAGGATTCTCTCTGGCTGTAACGCCGGATACGACGAGCGTTTGTCCTTGCTTTCTTAAATGCTATTAAATTTTCCGTAGTTGGATACCTGCGGAAAATTCCCCACAACTTTCTTTGTTTTTTATAAGCGTCGCGACAAGCCTCATTCCACCATGGCTTGCAAAATTTTCGTGGAATAGGACATCGTTTAGGTATGGTTGCATCAGCTGCTCCTATAATACAGTTAATTACATTTTGTACAGCATCAGTAATGCTGCTAGAAGTGATCATAGATTCAGTTAACACTGCATTCCTAGTGAATTCAACCCAGTCAGCATGTTGAAAAGCGTACGCTTGTGGAGAATTCATCAAAATGTTACTTTCTGAATGGGATACAATCAAGGGGAAATGATCACTGTTGTAAAGATCACTTGCAATTTCAAAATTCAAAAAGGGAAGGAGTGGTGGAGAACAAATAGCCAGATCAAGGGAATGAAACGTAAGTGTGGGCCCGTGAAAGTACGTCTTCTCGTCATTGTTTAGTAGACAGAGACAGTTATCAGAAATGAGTTGTTCAATCTGTCGTCCACGCGAGTTTGTACTCTCAGAACCCCACAAATTACTGTGCCCATTGAAATCACCTAATAATATGAAAGGTGCCGGTAATTGTTCTATCAACATATCAAGATCCTTTTGAGGAATAACATCATTTGGTGGTAGATAAATGCAGCAGACAGTCATCAAGGTTCGAACATGAACCTGCACTGCTACAGCCTGCAAGGATGTGTGAAGAGAAAGGGTGCAACTAGGGTAGAGATTAGATGTCAGTATACAAACTCCACCTGAATTTGCAGCTCCAATATCACTATCCTTCCTTACTGAGTTATATCCTCGCAATTTTAAATAAGTATTTGGTTTCAAGAAAGTTTCTTGAAGTGCAATACAAATAGGGTGTGTCGCATTGATAAGAGCTTTAAGATCTGCAAGTTTCGACCTGATGCCGCGACAATTCCAAGAGAGGAAAGAAACCATTAAACGGCTTTAGGGGGGAACTTTATTAATGACAGTATGTGGAGTTGCTTGCTGATCGCAACTCATTTGGATATCTTCTTCATCCTCTGAAGGATGGATTTTTAATAGCTCTGTACTTGTCGATGGATTACCAAACAAAGATGGTAAATCCTTGGTAGCGAGACCAGCTTTTCCCAGTTCTAGAGCAATTGATCTTTTTGATTTCAAATCTTTAAGAGAAGATCCCTGTTTCGAATGTTTTAAAGCAAGTGATCTTTGAGATTTAGACATTTTTTTCTTGTTTACCTTGTTTGGCCGTTGTTCTGCTATTGGACTATCAGGGATTCGATCTGAATCAGTATCAGTTGTTACAATAACAACACGTTTAGTTTGTGTTGCAGATACTGAAACAGATTTTTTAATGACAGATGCATAGCTTTTCCCTTCTGTGGGAGTTTGAGCTTGCACCAGGCGTTTAGCTTCAGGAAATGTTATGTTGTTTTTCACTTTAGTAGTGACAATTTCTTTCTCAAGTTTCCATTTAGGGCAAGAGCGAGAATAAGAAGTATGCTCACCCCTGCAATTCACACATTTTTCATTAGATGTGCATTCAGAGCTCTCGTGGCCGGCTACTGCACAACGGGCGCAGGTAAGTGTCCCGCGGCAATTAGCTTTTGAGTGGCCAAAACGCTGGCAATTAAAGCACCTCAAAGGATTCGGTATAAAAGGCTTTACTGGCAATTTCATATAGCCTGCCTTTATAGTCTCAGGTAACTTGGGAGAATTGAATGTCAAAATTAAATGTTTGGTTGGAAGGAGCTGTCCATCTCGTCGAATATTGATGCGACGCACATGAGTCACTCCTTCAGGTTTAAGCTCATCAGTAATTTTTTCCAAAGTATCATTTAGTAATTCTCTGCAGGTTATCACACCTTTAGAGGAATTCAGAGTTCGATGAGTAGTGACATTGATTTGTATTGTTGCTAACGCCTTTAGTTTTAAAATTTGTTGAGCTTGTTTACGAGAATTTACCTCAACAAGTAAATCTCCAGAACGCAGCTTTCGTATGGAAGTAACTTCGCCAATAGTGCTTACAATGGCCTTTTGAACAAGAAACGGCGATACCGAATTAAATGTTTCTTTTTCATTTGAAACTCTCTGGATAACAAAAAATTTATCAAAGGTTTGAATTTTTAAAGAATTTTCAATGTGATGCGTAAGTTTAGATTTCCCCATATGATATTGAAGATGATTCGGGCCCGACGGCATCGCCCACCACGGAGCCCAACAAGGGATGGCAGTTACCGGCTCTGGGCATTCCCAACCTCGGCACTTGCCATAATGCTAGCCGGAACCTATACGTTGGGAGTCACCCCCGGGGACAGTGACCACCCTTAACGCCAAGCCCAAGGAGTGACCCCTTCACTTGATCCCTAGCAAACCAACCACTCAGGTGGCTAGCTACCAGCCGATTGATGCACAGGGGACCACAGTGCACCACCCGTCTTTCAAATGGGTTGCCACGCACGGCCAACACGTGGGGTTTTGGCTGTCCATGAGAAGCAAGAAGCAAACAGAGCGGCGACAGCTTCTCATGGAGAGCTCCCTCGCTTGCCGTCGAGGGATAGAAGAGATACAGCAGACAGCAGAAGGTGTAGAGGAGATTAAACATAAATGGAGTAAAGGTCCCTGGGAACCTCGGGATTGGGACACCCGTACTCACCTATAGTAGGTGAGCCCCTGAGGGGAAATCAATTTAGGATTGGATTTGTGGGTTTTAATGGCGCAAGAGCCAATTCTGACCATACTGCGCCAAACGTATGGTTAAAATAGATATAAAAAATATGTATGTAAAATTAAATAATTGTCAAAATGCACTTTGATTAAAATGTCGGCATGGGGTTTTTAAAAGAGAACAAGATGTTTAAATTACATGATGATAAAATATTAAATAAAATGGTACACGCCAATAGCTTTTAAAAATTTAAAAATGTTTTGATGGGGGTGTTCCCCCACCAGAATTTGCATTTCTATCGATGAGCTGTTAAAAAATTGTTTCCGATGACATCTAAAATTAGGACACTCGATCAAAACATGAACAATAGTTAAATTTACATGACAATTTGGACAAGTAGGAGTTCTTTCGCCGAATAAAAGGTGTCGATGAGTTAAACGGGTATGGCCAATGCGGAGTCTAGTTAGTTTAACATCGTACTCACGCACTGGATGGCAAGGCCAGGATGAAATTGTGGGTTTTATTGAATGAAGTTTATTTCTAACAAGGTGATTCCATGATTCCTGCCACAGCGTATATAAATGACGCACCAAAGAATTTTTTACATCATTGCTTGGTATATCTCGTTTCAACAGTAAAGATGCTCTCTTTGCTGCATTATCTGCCATCTCATTTCCACCAATTCCGACATGACTCGGAACCCAACAAAACAATATCTCGTAGTCTCTGTTTTTTAGAGTCCTTAACAGACTCAAAATTTCCAGGGAAACAGGATGAATTCGGCTACAGAAGTGGGAAAGTGCTTCCAAGGAACTCAAGCTGTCTGTATATATGCAAAATTTTCGTTCAGTAGACAGTGAAATCATCTGAAGGGCAAAAAGGATCGCCACTAATTCGGCAGATAAGACCGAGAATATTGTATCGAGACGGTAGCTCAGTATATTAGTGTCAGAAACAATACCACAACCAACGTGATCGTCTGACTTTGACCCATCTGTGAAAATTTTCAAATAGTCCGAATATTGACTACGATGAGAATCAAAAAGTTTCTGAAAAATTACAGGAGCAGTTGTCGTTTTCTCGAAATCTGAGAATGGATTTAGAAAACGAAATTGAGGAATATCCCATGGTGGAAACGGAAAGAGACCTGTAGTCTGAATCGCTACATCATGAAGTTCCGAATCATGAAGTATTATTTTAACCCTTTCGCAGAATGGTAGAATATTATAGGGTCGAGCAGTATAGAGTCTCCGAAGACTCGCTGGAACAGCTATAGAACACAAGGGGTGCTTCGGAATAGACACAGCTCGAAGATAGTACTGGGCAGCTAATTTTTGGCGTCGTAAACTTAGTGGTAACTGATGACAGGTTACATAAAGGCTCTCCACTGGCGAAGTCCGAAATGCACCCGAACAAATTCTTAAAGCAGAATGGTGTGTAGTGTCTAATCTACGTAAAATGGCAGATCGCGCAGAGCCATACACCACGCATCCGTAATCAATACGTGATAGTGTCACTGCTTGATAAATGCGGAGTAATGAAATGCTATCAGCACCCCAAGATGTACTAGAAAGTACTTTGAGAATGTTTAAAGACCTGTCACACTTCTTCCGCAGATGTAAGACATGCGGAAGGAAAGTGAGCTTACGGTCAAATATTATTCCCAAAAATTTTACTTCGTTTACTACAGGAATGTTAGCATTCCGGATATGGATTAAAGGATCCAAATGGATGCCACGCTTCCTGCAAAAGTGAACACATCGACTTTTCTCGGGAGAAATCGTATGCCCATTTCCATCACACCAGTCTACTAGCCTGTTAACCGCAACCTGCAGTTGGCGTTCGATTACGCGCATATCGCTCCCTTGGGAAGAGATCTGAAGATCATCCACATATAATGTGCCTTTAACAGATGGTGGTAACACATTAAGAATCTGGCTAAAATGAGTTACGAAAAGCGTCACACTGAGGATACTTCCTTGTGGAACTCCCTCAGCTTGAATAAAACGATCAGAATAAAAATTTCCAATGCGTACACGAAATGTTCTTAATGATAAAAAGTTCTTTAAAAACACGGGTAAATTTCCCTTAAATCCGAAATTTGAAAGAGTATCAAGAATGCCAAAACGCCAGGCACGGTCATAAGCCTTTTCTATGTCGAAGAATATGAAGACCAGATGATTCCGCCGGACGAATGCGTTTCGAATTTGGGTCTCGAGAAGGACGATATTATCCAATGTCGAGCGTCCCTTGCGGAAGCCATTCTGCAATGGCGGAATACATGCTTTTCTCTCCAACTCAAACACAAGACGGGCATTAACCATGCGCTCTAGTGTTTTACATAGACAACTTGTGAGAGCAATTGGCCTATAGTGCAGAGGGTTAGAGGCGTCTTTGCCGGGTTTCAGGATTGGAATCACAATAGCTTCATGCCATTGTGATGGGAACTTCTGTTCATTCCAAATACGGTTAAATAGAAATAACAGGTTGGAAAGAGAAGTGGTAGACAAATGGCGAAGCATGTTATACGTGATTCCATCAGGACCAGGACTGGTATCACGTGCTTTAGACAAGGCCGTCAATAATTCATTCATCCTAAATTCTGAATTGTAAGAGTAGGAGTTTCGGGTAGTGAAACGCAAAGACTTCCGTTCCGCGCGATTCTTAGCCATTATAAAAGCAGGCATGTAATTATCAGCTGCGGAAACCTTTGCAAAGGCTTCTCCGAGAGTATTGGCAACGTCTAATGGAGAAGACATCACCCCATTTCCAGTATTCAAAACTGGGAAGGAGAAATCTTTATATACTCCATTAGCAGCTTTGACTTTTTTCCATAACAATTTGCTGGAAGTAAAGGATGTGATTGAGGAAATAAAGCGACACCAGGACTCCCTCTGGCTACGCCGACGAATTCGACGAGCATTCGCTCTAGCACGTTTGAAGGCAATAAGATTCTCCGATGTAGGGTACCTGCGGAAAATGTTCCACCGTTTCTTTTGTTCCCTGTAACTATCGCGGCAGGCTTCGTTCCACCACGGTCTTCGAAATTTTCGCATACGTGGGGAACTTTTAGGTATGGTATTATTGGCGGCTTTAAGTAAACAGTCGACGACACTTTGTATTGCGTGTGTAATGTCGGCCATGCTGACCATATTCTCAGAAATCACTGCTTGTTGCATGAAAGCAGCCCAATCAGCCCTCTGAAAGACATAACGTGGTGGACATTGCTTGAAATCAGTTTCAGTATAGGAGACTATTAAAGGGAAGTGATCACTATCATGGAGATCACTTCCGACTATAAAATTAAGCAAAGGTAGGATATCAGGAGAGCATATGGCCAAGTCTAAGCTGTGGAAGGTACGTGTGGGCTCATGAAAGTAGGTTTTCTCGTCACTGTTAAGGAGACAGAGACAGTTATCAGATATGAACCGTTCGATCTGTCGCCCGCGAGAATTTGTACTATCAGAGCCCCACAAGATACTGTGGCCGTTAAAATCGCCAAATAACAGAAAAGGCGCGGGAAGCTGGTCCATAAGATTATCAAGATCATGTTGGTTAATCAAATCGTGTGGTGGTAAATAAATGCTACAAACTGTGACTAATTTTCGAGCATGAACCTGCACAGCCACAGCCTGCAATGTAGTGCGCAAAGCGAGAACTGTGCTCGGGTATAAGTTAGATGTAAGGACACAAACGCCACCAGTTCCATGGATTGTATCCTTCCGAACACTGTTGTAACCACGTAGTTTGAGAGGAATGTTGGACGACAAGAAGGTTTCTTGGAGTCCAATACAAATTGGATGAAATTTGTTGATGATATCTTTAATGTCTTGTAGTTTAGAACGAAGGCCGCGACAATTCCATGAAAGGAACGTACCCATTAAGATAATGTTTTAGTAAGGGGATAAATAGAAGTTGTTGGAGTTGCCGGAGCATCGCAACTCATTTTTAACTCATCCTCTTCCTCCGATGGGTGAAGGGAAATAAGTTCAGGACTTTTTAAGGGAGCCCCAAAAATTGACGTTAAGTCCTGTTGGACAACGCCCTTATTTGCTAAACCTAGAGCGACAGAGTTTTTAACTGTAGATTTTTTTAATTTTATCGGTAAATCATGTTTTGTTAGACCTCGCTTTGAAAGTCTAAGTGCCAAAGAAGTCTGTGATTTAGATTTAGATTTACGCCTACGGGCGTTAGATGGCTCAGGAATATCATTTAAGTCACATTCAGAATTCGAGGATTGTGCTTGAATGGAAAGTTTTGTTTTTTCGATTTGAACGTTTTGATTAACTACAGTTGGGGGATTCCTTTGAACAGCTGATGCATAATTTGAACCTTCTGTAGGAGTTTGAGCTATAATCTTGCGTCTCGCTTCAGGATACGAGATGTTCTCTTTAAATTTGACTGCAACTATTTTCTTCTCTAGTTGCCACCGCGGACAAAGTCGGGAATAAGCAGTGTGGTCTCCATTGCAGTTAATGCACTTTTCAGGTGCAGAACACTGCTGACCATCATGACCCTTTTCTGCACAGCGGGCGCAAGTCAGAGTCCCGCGGCAGTTCATTTTAGAATGACCATAGCGCTGACATTGGAAACAGCGTAGAGGGTTAGGAATATATGGTCGTACAGGCAAATTTATGTATCCTGCTTTAATTGATTTAGGTAATTGGGGACTATTGAACGTAAGAACATAGTGCTTTGTATTAAGGAGTTGTCCATCCCGCCGAAAGGTAATCTGGCGTACATGAGTCACCCCTTGGAATTTTAATTCTTTGGTTATAATTTCGACAGGGACATTGAATAATTCCCCACAAGTTATTACTCCTTTTGAAGAGTTCAAAGACTTATGAGGACTAACGCTTATCGGAATTGTTGCCAAGGCTTTCAATTTCATAATTTTCTGGGATTGCTGACGGGAGCTTACCTCAACCAGCAAATCACCTGATCGAAGTTTGCGAATATTAGTAACTTCACCAACTGTACTAAGAAATGCTTTGTCTACCAAAAACGGTGACACTGTGTTAAAAGTTTCATTTTCATCAGAAATACGGTGTACAATAAAAAAATGATCGAAATATTTTTCAGCTGATTGGATTTGAACTTTGTGATGCTGCCCACTGAAGGGACCCTTTTTGGGAGGAGCCATACGACATTGTGTAAGGTTCGGGCCCGACGGCACCGCCCACCACGGAGCCCAACAAGGGAAGGCAGCCACCGGCTCTGGCCATTCCCAGCCTCGGCGCTTACCTTGGTGCTAGCCGGAACCTATACGCTCGGAGTTACCCCCGGGGACAGTGACCACCCTTAACGCCAAGCCCAAGGAGTAACCCCTTCGCTTGATCCCTAGCAAACTAACCACTTAGGTGGCTAGCGACCAGCCGATTGATGTACAGGGGACCACAGTACACCACCCGTCTTTCAAATGGGTCGCCACGCACGGCCAACACGTGGGACATTGGCTGTCCATGAGAAGCAAGAAGCAAACAGAGCGGCGACTGCTTCTCATGGAGAGCTCCCTCGCTTGCCGTCGAGGGAAAGAAAAAATACAGCAAAAAGCAGAAGGCGTAGAGGAGTGCGAACAGAAAGGGAGTAAAGATCCCTGGGTACCTCGGGATTGGGACACCCGTACCCACCTATAGTAGGTGAGCCCCTGAGGGGGAAATCAATTTAGGAATCAGCATAACAGGAGTTGTAAAACCTATAGAATCGAAAATTTAATGATCTATAACCAAAACTAGTCTTTTCGTAACGGGTTTCTCCAAAGTAGCAGTTAGTTCCATTTTGCAAGACAATAAATCCATGTCTGCATGCCACAAAAGACCTAAAACTGACACGATTTCATCTGTAGATACATTCCTATAAAGTTCTACACTATGTAAAGTGAACCTCCAACCTCTCAAATTAAAATTACCAAAAGACATAATCACTTGAGATTCCAGTATGACCTTTCGCATTTCCAACTCAGAATCCAAGATACTTACACAATTATCGACATAAAATGACCTAAATATCTCAGATGTGCAACTCAAATCTTTTGGAACCCTATTTAAAGGATTTTGTAATGCAGCACCCAATAGATAAATAAGGATTATATGTTAAACCAAACACTGCTCTTCGATGCCTATACTCCTCCACTTGTTCCAAATCATTTATCTTATACCATAAGAAACGTAGATGATTACAATTTTTTTCCCTTAGCCTTTTCTATGTCTGCATAACACCTACGTAGTTCCTACGAAACCGATTGAGAATATTTGGGATCATTTCTATTAAATTGGGTCCAGTGGACAAACAATCGTTAAATGAAGGACAACCCAATGCGTGCGAACTAGCATTAAATACTGGTCTTATACTCGTAGTGCTACTTCCTTTTATAACTGGCTCATGTGGTAAATAGTGTACTCGCACAATTCCTCCCTGTTGTACTTTTTCAATAATACCCAGAGTCAACCATATATCAAAAACTTCCCCATGAACTTTTAATTTACCAGATGCTATTAACTTCTTTTTCGTACGCAAAAGATATTTTTCTGCTAACTGTCTGTTTCCGGATAAGACAAAATTATCCAGTACCAATAGTAATGCCACTTCATATCTGCCTTCTGTATTAACGCAAAAAGTTTCATTAAAGTATTTCGTAGTTTCCTCTTCTAGTTCTTTTGCAATCTGGAGGTGAGCAGAACCCATAATCCCTAGTACATCAAAAGACCAAAGGTCACTGATGCATTGATTCTCATTTAATAACGAAGAAATGATCAGAGCATAGTTACTTTCAACGCTGATTTCTTTCCCCAAAAGTTTCTCCAAAACCTTCCACCCTAAGAGAGTATACACTGCGGTCAGATTTAAGGGCTATAATTTTACCGGTAAACAATTTACCAGCAACATCAGCACCAATTAACAATTTAATTTCCTTATCAACTTTTAGAGTGCTGTTTTAGACATCCGTAAGTCTAATACCATGCAATTTTATACTCTTTTAACCAAGGACCAGTTGGAATTTGCTTAATCTCAGAACAAATGCGGTTTTGATCACGTACTTCAAGTTTACACTTATAACTATTATCAACATTACACAATTCAATAACATAATTCTTATATAACACTTCATTGTTTTGTGGTGTTGAAACTGACGATTGTTTCAAATTTATTCCACCCATATGTTTCTACTTCATGCTTTGATCAATATCAGAACTTATATAAGATTTCATGCTGCCCATGTCATAAATTGCTCTTACAAACATTTCTTTCTTACCATTTTACCATCAAAGTTTGGATATATATATCAGAGAGCCACACAGGATTGTTTAACGCAGGATTTTGGCTTCTCTCCATTTGAGAGTTTATCTACTTTATTAGATGGTAAATCCGAGCATAAAATAACGAAATGTCGTATTTTACAAATATGGGCTCCGATTTACACTGGTTTGCCCTAGGAAATCATTTAAGACACGCAAAACAGGCCTTTTTCTTCTTAAGAATATCTTTTTTACTGTCTAAATTCATGTTAGACATTACAGCTCTCAGATGCATGAAACTTATCACAAAATATACAAGTATCTAATTTTTTAAACTTACGAGAATTTTCAAGAGACATATCATTGGCAGTCAATAATTCACATGCAGTAGACAAAACAGGTTTACAGTCAGAATACCGATTTACATAACTATTTTTACTAGCCAACTTTCCAGTATTGAAGGTTTCGCTAGCTATTTTAACTCCGAATTCACTATCAACTTCATTTTTAACAAACTCCATTAATAAATCTAATAAATCTAAATCGCTCTTGCCCTGCGTGGCCATAACTAAATGCCGCTGTCTTTCCCACATCTTAACGACATCTACAGGCAACGTTGATTCAATTAGTAGAAATAAAATGTCCGCATATTTGTCTTTAGTGAATCCAACGACCTAATTCTGTTTTGTAACTTATATAACGACGACATTTCACACTTATTTTTTGATATGATGTGCTGTAGCAGGTCTCATACAAACTTGAACCAACACGCTTTCTTTACCGAACCTCTCTTTGAGATACTTCACTGCTTTTCCATAATTTTCAGCCGTAGGAGGAAAACTTTCAACAATCTGTCTCGGATCCGAACCAGGCACTGAACTTAGAATGAGGTACTGATACTTATCACGGCCATCCATACTGGCGTCCTCATGTATCTTCTGAAATTGTGTAGAGAAATTGAGCCAATCTCTCGGGTTGCCATCGGAATTAGACAAACGAATCTCGGGTCATTTGTACTTCGGTGTTGCATCTGTAAAAGGATGCAAATCGAATCCTTTTACTTTGTTTCTATCTAATACATTTATAACCTTTACTTTAAAGGTAATGTACTTGTCTTCATATGTTTCGCACGTATTGAACTCTTTCTCGTATTTTTATTGAGTACAGTTTGGTTTCTGAAGAACCTTCTGAACTGAAATAATACTCGTATTTTTAAAGACTGAGCATCTTTTAAATAAAAATCTTAACATAATCATTTTTTGCATAATTTGTCTAATTAGAAAAAAAATCTTTCTATTGAATGCCGAAGGCAATTAAGTAATATTTTTCTTATATCATGCATTGCTTGAAAATGTCACACATTCTTTAAAATACCTTGGTTTTCTATAGAATGTACGACATTTTACATATTGGTGCTTAGGTATAAAAATAATAGAAAAATAAGGACATATTAATTTGGACAAACCAAAACACTTTCTGTCTAAAAGATGTCAAATATTGCTTCTTTAATATCAATTCAAGCGGATTATTTGGGTTTAACGTTAAAATTAACGTATCAAAAACATAAATGTATGGCATATAATCCAAGTGTTGTGGATATTTATCCTTCATAGATATAAATGGGCAGCAGACTAAACTTCTAATTTAACCTAACTGAAAACGTGCTACCTGTCTTGCCGAAAGCAAGCATTCGCGAAAACCATAACGTGTGAAATGAGCACCAATACCCACTATAAATTCCGATTATTTTGCATGTCCTTGAGCGATTAGGGTTAAATTCGAATCCCTACGGCCATTTTATAACGAGAACTCAGCTAAAACCATTATTTAATGAACCGACAACGTAGAAATATAAGGACATGAAGGTTAGATGCGATGGACTGGCGGCGAGTTCTAACGAAAGATAACCCCTCAGGGGCTCGCCTACTATAGGTGAGTACGGGTGTCTCAATCCCGAGGTACCCAGGGATCTTTACACCCTTCATACTTACTCTCCTCTACGCCTTCTGCTATCTGCTTGATCCTTCCATCCCTCGACGGCAAGCGAGGGAGCTCTCCATGAGAAGTTGGCGCCGCTCTGTTTGTTTCTTGCTTCTCATGGACAGCCAAAAACCCCACGTGTTGACCGTGCGTGGCAACCCATTAGACGGGTGGTGCACTGTTGGTCCCCAGTGTATCAATTCGGTCGGTAGCTAACCACCAGAGTGGTTAGTTTGCTAGGGATCAAGCGAAGGGGTCACCTTCTGGGGCTCTGCGTTAAGGGTGGTAGACGTTCCTGGAAGTGGCCCTTAGCGTATAGGTTCCGATTAGCATCAAGGTAAGCGCCGAGGCTGGGGATGCCTAGAGCCGGTGGCTGCCTTCCCTTGTTGGGCTCCGTCGTGGGCGGTGCCGTCGAAACCCGAATATGAATTGCACTTTGCATGGGTCTTTTCGAAACGTCTTTGTCCGGATATTCAATTACTGAAAATACTCCTTTTATTATCTTGCATACTGACAAAACCTTCCATAAAGTCTCGCCTTTTCTCATTCAGAAACTTATTGCTTCAACCATTGGAGAAGTCAAAAATACTAAGAAACTTAAATCTGGAGATTTATTGATTGAAGCAGCCACAAAATCACAAATATCTGTTCTTAAAAATTTGAAGTATTTAGGAGAATTTCCTGTTGAAACG
Source organism: Argiope bruennichi (assembly GCF_947563725.1). Classification (NCBI taxonomy): domain Eukaryota; kingdom Metazoa; phylum Arthropoda; class Arachnida; order Araneae; family Araneidae; genus Argiope; species Argiope bruennichi. The sequence continues at coordinate 134,326,794 of NC_079163.1, forward strand.
TATGCTCATAAATCATTAAACTATTGCCGTGGTGTTATTTCCGAACTTGATCTCGAATCTGTTTCAGAGTCTGAACTTGTAACTGAGCTAAAAAGCCAAAAAGTTTGTGAAGCCCGCCGAATAAAAATAAAGCGTAATGGTCAATTAATTCTAACGAAGCACATAATCTTAACTTTTTGTACTCCACAGCTTCCGAAAACTATTCTTGCTGGTTATGCACGATATAAGGTTCGCCCTTATATTCCAACTCCTTTGCGATGCTTTAACTGTCAGAGGTTCGGCCATTCGAAAAATGCTTGTCGAGGTAAACAGACTTGTTCCCGCTGTGCATCATTCGGACATTTGAGTACAGAATGCAATGCAGATCCCAAATGTGTTAATTGTGATAAACCCCACACCTCAGATTCCAAGGATTGCGATAAGTGGAAAATGGAAAAAAAAATTCAAGAGTTAAAAGTAACTAAAAATTTATTATATTCTGAGGCAAGGAAACTTGTGTATCCCCAACCTTCCAATACATCAGCTTCATTACCCTACTCACGAGTAGTCAAAAATACTATTTCTGGTTGTACTCAGACAGATGAAAAATTAACTCGAGTTGTTTGTCCTCCACTTACAAAGTTACAACCTTTCACAACTAATAAATCACAGCCAGATACTAATCCATGTACTCCCGTTGTTGCTCAAAACCTTCCTTCACGAACTGCAAAGAATCTTAAGAAAAAAGGAAAATCAAAATATGAAGTGAGAACTGAAAAAACGGAAAGTAAAATGTCTCCAGTTTGCAAAGAAACAAACCTTTCGAAACTTGCATTTGATCCAGCAGTTGTTGGAACTGATGTTCCTCAGCCAACTGGCGAAACTAGTAATGTCCCATCCGGTGAAATACCACAGGACTTGAATAAATTTAAAACTGTTACATATAAGAAAAAATATAAAAAAGATCACAATTCTGAAAATATATCGAATTCTAAATTCTGGAAGACTTCACCTCGACAAGTTTCCCAATCTATGCCAGCCTCTAATTTTAGCTCTTCGCAGACCATAAATTCCAAATCAGCTGATAAAATGGATGAAACCAACTCCGTGTTTGAAACCATGTGCACAGATAAGCCCAATCAAAATACTGACACTGAAATAGAATCGGATAATACTATTGAATACAACCCTCACGAAACAATCGATGAAACCCCACCTGCTCCGGAACCTTCTACCGATTTCACTGCAGTTAATAAAACTGTTTTTAGACAAAGTCCCCAAAAATGTACGGTTCAATTGGTTGATCTTAAAAAATTCTACAATGAATCTTCAAATACACCTATTCGTAACAAATACTTAAAGAAACATCGAATAAAGAGATTACAATGAATTTTTTAACTTGTTTTTGAAGTATATTGCATATGTTTTAATGTTATGAGATTTGCATTCTCACGTTTTAATTTTCATTGATATTTTAATGTTTTAACATTTTTGGAAAATTTTCCCTTTCTGGGATATATCTTGCGCTTGTATAATATTCACTTTCTGGGATATAATTTGCATTTGTAAGAATACTGATACTATTCCTTATTTGTTTTTCATTTTATCACGAGAATTTGTAATTTTAAATTGTATGTATGAATTGTACTTGACATGTTTTTTGAATACCAAACGTCTAGAGCAGTATAGTGTTTATTTACCATAAGCTTGGCGCAGCATAGCCAAACATGGCTCTTGCGCCATAAAAATCCAATCAACCAACCAACCAACCAACTAACGAAAGATAAGCTTTGGAGGGAGCTTTTCCGCATGCTTCAGTTAGCGCGATAATGATAATGATGGTCCCTGAATTTCCTTGCCAAATATATTCAAGGTATAACTTGGCTGAAAATTGATGAATCAATATTCTCACAAGGAAAGGCCTTTATAAAAATAATCTTTTCATTAAATCCTGTGAAATAAAATAATATAGAGTGGGCTGAAATTCGCACTTCATAACACTTTCCCTCTTTATCGTCATTGCTTAGGTGATATGGAATAATGATTTCCGGTCGAATTTAAGATTTATCATCGTGTTGCAATAGATATTTAAAGTATCCAAAATGTCTTGTTTCAACAAAATTATAACAAGTGCATATAGAAAACTAATTGCAACAGCATTACCGAAGAAGGGCGTCTTGTGTTCCAACGCGTATTAGGACATCGATAGAGTTGAACAGTTTTAAACAAGTTAAATTATGCAGATTATCATAGTGTTGAATTCTGTGCATATGTATTAATTACTTTTAAGCACATATCCTTCTATGTATACATTACTTATTACTTACATCAAACTTCAGAGCTATTTAACTGAGCGTAATGATATATTACACTGATTATCTCGTACTTTAAACTTCAGTTTATTAAGACAGCAGTGAATTATATATATATATTCTGAAACGCATCCAAAACTACATGAAATCTCTAATTTACAACTTTTATGTATATTGATTTGAATTCCGAAAAGATATAATTATAAAACAAGAAATGTTTTAAAAAACAAGTATCATTTTTCTTGTAAATAAAAATTAATTATTAAATCAAATTTGGCATTTCAACCTTTAAGTATAGGTAGATAAAGTATTTTTTCACAGTAAGACTTTTGGAGAGAAAATGTAAAAACTATATAAATACAAGAAGATGAAATAAAAAAAAAATATAAAAAACCAGAGGTGGATATTTAAGATACTTTTCATCCACCATGAGGTTTCTCATTCTTGTTTTCCTATACTCAATGCTGTTAAAATAGGTAAATGAAATAGAACTAACTACATGTTGAAAGGTAAAAGGAGAAACACGTTACTTTCTTAAAAGAAAAGAAAAAACCTCAAATTCTAGTAAGTTAGTGGCACGCACTAAAAATTTCTGCTGGTGCAGAATATGAAAAGGAATTTCAGTTAAAATTTTTAAGCCGGAAATCCCTTAAATACTAATAATTTATATTGGAAAAATCAATATTACTTGATCTTTTGCAAGAAACCACAGGAAATTCAAAATTAAGAATAAACTAAGCGGCATTACTCAGATATAAAGGGAGTATAAAGAGAATTTAGAAATTTAATTTCTATAATCAAATGTTTCGGTGGAATTGTATATGATTAACATTCTTTGTTAGAGTTGTTATTTTCTTTAATCTTTAGATAACAAGTATTCAAATTAGCAAATGTTAACTGCAGATTAAAATGAAATCCAAAACAGATAACAGAACTAAACATTATCAAACTTCAATAAATTTCTGAAAGCAAACAGCGGAGAAATTATGGAAGAATATGAATTTTAAAACTATTGAGTTCTATTTTTTATACCATGTAATATTCATTTGGGATATTTCCATTTAAATATCCTTACCGCTTCTTTATGGAGCTATTCATTAATAATTTTAAAATCAGGCACCTAAAAGAGAGTTAGAACTCTGTTATTCCTATTCAAAATACTCAACAGAAAAAAAGCTGTAGGTATAAAAAAAGTGATCTCGGAGAAAGTAATTGAATTATTATTCCCCTGCTCCCTTCAAATTCTTTTGTATTAAATGTGTATTTGAGGGGAGTGTTTTATGTCGATTTCATTTATGTATTTCGCAGGTTGGGCTAGAATTGGATTATTCAATAATTTAATGCCGCTCTTTTTCGCATTTTTGAGATTCATTTCCGCTTTTTCGGAAATGCATTCCTTTGAGTTTTGATGTTTCTATCAGCATTCATTTCATTTAAAGGTTTAATGTGAATTATTTTCCCGTTTGTAAAGGCACAATTTTGTAATTCACTCCCTGATGCGCTGAAGATTTGCAGTCTTGTACATATGTGCCTTCTTTATTGACAAAATAATATTTTAATATTTTTATAACTTAACTGATAGTTTATCAATTAATTAAATTTGTAATCCCTAAGCGTGGCGTCACCTGAAGGGTAAGGGGATGCATAGTTTCACAATTCGATAACATTTCTTGCTAACTCACAATTACGAAAAGTCAAAAGGTAGGAAATACTTAAGATTTAAAAAAATAGAATCTATTTAGAGCTCAAATAAAAATAATTTTGAAAAATGCTTTTATAAATATTATTTTTACGCTTCTATTTCACTTTGAATATGAAAATTCTATTAAACCTGAAAATTAAAACTTATAGAAAAATAATAAAAATATAACTTTCAGGTATCTAATTCTAATAACAATATTTAACAAACAAATATTGATTGTTTATTTTGTTCTCAGAATTTACAAAATAAATTTTTATAAGTATGACAGAATGCGTGAAAGGTTCTATTGAAGAAATCTTTAAGAAAAAAAATTAAATATCAGATTTCGTCTAAGCTCATTATTAACTTATACTTTTATACTTTCAAAGATAATGTATGTGCCCTCACAAACCGTATTCAAATCAATTAAAAATTATCCCTGTAGTATTTAATTTGACGCAAAACTGAAGGAATAATTTCTTTATCAATAAAAGGGGTCAATTTTATTTTTAAGGCGCGTTTCATTTTTAAGTAGCATTGGAAAGTAAAACTTTATTTTAACTGATTTCTAGGAGTTCTATTAATGAAATTTGTTATAGATCTAATGATTCTCAAAAAGGCCATAGAGTGAACTATTATATTCATAATGCATACATATCAAATGTATTACAAATTTGTGAATTATATTTAATTTATATATATTAAAGTTATTTTATCTTCCGAATTGCAATGAAAGAATTAACTTTCTTGATTAGAACTCGGCAAATCAAACGAAGTCAAAATGTTCCGCTCCCAAATTCCACACCACCGACGGATTTAACTCACAGATAACCCACTTTCAAGGAAAACCCAAACCCTTGAACCTGCAAGACTGAATTTCTTAAATTTTCTTACTTTGAAAATGAAAACCCTTGTCATTTCCTTCTGGTTTAAAGACAAATTTATAATTAAATATAAAAAGTGTGAAAGGAAATTATCCCTTCGTTATGAAAAACAATTAAAATAACGCATCTTTCTTTTTAAATAAACAAATATTTCGTATAAATTTATAACAAAGTATAGTATTGATTTTAATGCGAATCAAACCCTCTTATCGTCTTCAAGTTTTGGGAAACTCATTAGCAAAGAAGGGGATCCTCGCTTTTATTGGCATTTTAATTCATGGGTTAGTTGGCAGTGATACTTAGTGGGTCCTATGGGAAATTAATCTAATCAACACCCAATTACAGAAGCAGAATGTGAGGGCATTTGGTCATATCTCGACATCATCGCTTGACAATATACAATGTCCAAAAGGACAGGTACTATCCTCTCTAGGATTGAGAAGAGATAGTCCATACAAGCAACAAACAGCTTTTGGATGAATAGAATTCATTGAAGAAGGATGATAAATGCACTTAAAAGCTGTTTATCTGATAATAGTTGTCAGTAGTACTGTGTTATAATCAAACAAGTAAACAATACAATGAATGCATCTAAGGATTTGTGAGAATTATCATAGAAATTATTTGACAATATTTTGCCAATGAATCAAATATACCATGCATCAAATAAAACTCTGTTTTATCGGATTAGATTTAATTTCTATTCCGAACTATTCATGTTTCAAGTTGTAATATTCATTTCCTTTTATATAAACGCTTATTCGTGGAATGTGTAACACGAAATACCCTTTTTTGCTCGGAAAAAAGCGTGCAAAAGATGGACACATTATTCAGACAAAAATAATTTAATGGATTAACAGCTTTTACAGTAAAAAGTCAGAAATACAATTGCGTGGGGAAATATACTCATGTAAGCCAAATTTCAATCAGACAGCACGAACTATACAACAAAAACCAAACACAGAACTCCTTCCATCATTTTAGAAACAATTTAATGCAATTTTGTAAATTATATGTTGCATAAATTATTGCAGGCAGAGGTAAATTGTAATGATACTAGAAAAAAGATATTCTCGTAAAGAAAGATAGATTGTAATAGAATTACAAAGAGAGAGATGTATTATAAATCATCGAGATAATGACATGTAATATTAAATTAAATTTTCTGCAAACCATGATTTATTCATTTTCAGACATTAGTCTTCTTATTTGAACAATCGCAATTTTAGTGATAACATTCTTGAAATTCAAAGAAATTCTTCATGAACAATTACAAACAAAAAAAAAAATGCATATAAAAATAACTGTCAAAATAATTTTTTATACTATAAAGTTGAATGTCGATTAAAAGATTATTTAGCAGTTAATTATTCGAATATTTATAGTAGTTAATTTATTTCATATTCACTTTTTCAAAAAGTAAATATTTAACAAATTACTTCTATGGATATTCTTACTAAAGTTGATATTCAGTTTGATAAAACAAATATTGTTAGAGATTTTTTCTTATGAAACTTCTTGATTTTTATTATGTCTTAAAGGTAGATGATAAAGTTCGGGAGGAATTGTTTTGCTATAAAATTGTAATGTTTCGGAACATTTGTATAAAATTGATCATCAATGAAACCAAAATATTACAGTTAAATAAAAAAAGTTTTAAAAAAATGGAATTTCTGGCTAAAAAAATCCATCTTGTTCAAGACTTTATGTAATGAATTGCAAAATTCTCTTCAGATAATTATGAAAATATATTTCCTAGTTTCTGAACTAAAAATGAAGCCGTCCTTCAGACCTATAAGTATTGGATTTAGACTGATAAATAACATGACATTTTCCTTTTTCTGCAACGTGAAGCATTAAAAAAACTACAGACCATACCTTTATGAGCATATTGTTTATTCTCTAGTTCTGGAACTGTAGATCATTTTAAGAAATTATTTCAACCAAATTTCAATAAAAAATAAACATTAGATTTTAATTTGAGACTTTTCGTAAAAAAGTTCTACCAAAATTGAGAATTTGAGAAAATTGTATTTAAAAATGCAGAATAGCCTTATAAAAATATAAAACCAATGTAACTTTACGAGGAATAGGTTTAGAAACAAAATTCAAACAGAATTTTGCAGAAGACTGTTCGAAAATTAGAAATATGGAATAAAATATATTTGGTACTTTTGCAAAAAATTGACTTTCCGACGTAATCACCTACCTTAAATTCGACGTTTCAATAAATAAATTTATAAGCAATCTATTATTAAACAGATTCTTTTACTTACTGAGTATTTGCAACAAATAAAATCTGGATATGTGCAATTTTGGAATTATTTTTCCATATTATCATCTTTAAACTTTTGATAATTGCTTTTTAAACTTTGTTGAGATTGTCTAACAATAAATGCTTATACATTTGAGAAGAAGTTACTAATTCTTCCTGTTTGAGGAGTTAGTTAAATTTATACTCAAATGAAAAAGAAAAGTGAGGTCTGATTAGAAGAAAGAACTTGCATTATTACAACAACAAAAATTCTTTATCACATTTTCTATATGATGTGAAGTATCTGAAAAAAAAACATCATACAAGGAATTAAACGAAAACTTTGTGTCTACGGATAAATCAGAAAAAGCCACATTTACATAATAAATGCCACTGTTTAAAGTTAAGATTCGATATGAAAATCATACGACTGGTTAAGATGTTCCTTTACTGCCACTACCCCTACGCCACGTTTTCATAATTAGAGTCTTTTTTAAAGGGGCACATAAAATCCATTATGTACAACAATAACACAAAGGTAGGCTGCATTTGAAAACGTTTCAATACATTTTCAGTTTTCAAAAATTACTGGAGATCCATTTGTAAACAATGAAAATCTAAAATTAGGATAATTTAAAATTAGCATACAGAACGACGCAGAAAAAGAATGAGGGAAAAGCCCTTGGGCATTTTATCCCTGGTCTTATATAACCAGAGAAATTGATAGGGAAAATATTTCTTCATAGTACTAATATATTAATAAGATTCTGATAGGGATTTCTAACTCATGTCAATTACATGTAAGGGAAACACAGGGATCTTTTAAGAAAGAATGTGCTGACTGGACATTTTTACCTCTTCACGCCGAGCGTGTGAAAGTATCGTCGTTTAGCTGACTAAGCAATTTTATAAAGCTTCACTTGAATTAATTATGTAGAGAAAGTGGAATTATATCACGAAATAAGAGAATATTTTTAGAATGAAGTTACTATGAGCTAAATTAAGATAAAATCTTGGAAATTAATTAAATTGAAATTAAAAGTTTAATTGAAATTAAAAGTACAATTGTTTCAGAAACGAGTTCAAATATAAGTGACACCTCTAAGTTAAAAATAAGCTTGTAATATATAAAAATATGATCTCGTGTTATTCTGTTCTCATATTAAAGCCATAATAGAAATTATTCAGTGAACGTATATACTGTAATAACGTGACAGCATGAAGATTAGATTTGCGCCCTACAAAATGAACGAATTATATCTTGAGCAAAGGCGTTGCGTATCGTGTATGAATACAAAAGCAAATCGAGTATTCAGTTTTCAATAAATGGTTATCCTTAGTTGAAAATTTGAGGGTGATCCTTAGTCTTTTTCTGCTCCATGGACCTAATGTTAAAGATCCCAGATCACATTTTCTCCCGAAATTTCGCTTCAAAAAATATGAAATTTTTTGCAAAGGCAAATAGCAAAAATAAAGGCCAATTAACACAAATATGGTGAACAAATAGTTTTGTTATTAACATCATTTAAAGACTTTTCTTTGCTTTCGCCCTCTGTGAAATTTCACCTTCAACATATTCTTATTTATATTTTATACATGAATGTCATTATATTTATTTACCACTAGTCGCCTTTGGCGACCAGCCGGTTCACCAGTATTAATGATCGCTAAAATTTTCAATTAATGTAAATTGCTCTCTTAGTAGCTTTTTCTGCAAAATATTTTTGAGCTTCATATTTTGGTAGTTATATGATTCAGTCGTACTTTTATGTAGGCCTTAAACAGTTCTGTTTCATTGTAATACTTTCTCTAATGTTCTGTCAGTATCCATAAAATTTCTACTTTAAATTAAAGTAGAAATGTTTAACAGCAATCAATTTAAAAGCTTTTTATATTTAAGCTAACCATGTTTTTTTTTGTTTTTTTTTAAGTATGAAAATTAAAATCAGAGTCGTTTGGCAGTGAAATTATATGTGCACTGCAATCTTAAAGAATTATTCAACAAAAATTTCTCTGATTCATCGTAAAATTGATTTTTTACTTTCAAAAGGACGATGCAAATAAAAATATTTTATTTTATTTCAGTCAATAAATAAACTTATGAAATAATTACGAATTTTAAATTTTACACAATCTTTTGATCCCAAGGAATCATATTCTGCAAAATACTCTTGACACCAACTTTTAAATAAATAAATAAACGCCCTTATCTTCTGCGATGAATCTGACCGATTTATGAAGTTTTTATGCATCAGTTTTAGAACAATCAACATTTTTATAATCACAGGCAAATCACTGTCGAGAAACCCTGCAGAGGATTAGCGTGTCTTCATTGAAAGACAGTCGGTGAAGTAGTCTAAAATCGTCAGTTTTTATAGAAGAGTGATATTGAAATTTCATAAATCAGTCAGTTTTAGTGATTGATTTAGTTGGTTGGAGTTCAACAATTTTTTTTAAAAATATTGGTGTCTCAAGAATATTTTGTTAAATATGATTCAAAGGGCAGAGAACCTATGTAAAAATTTAAAATTCCTTATTCATTGGAGCATTTATTGACTAAAGTTATATTAAATATAATTATTTAGTTCCTTTAGACCATTTTGTTAGCAAATGTATGCCCCAAATTAGCTGATGGTCGCTGATTATAATGATTATCCTAAGTATATTAAATTATGTTTGCCTTAAATTAAATTGTTTTATGGAATTAATAATATAGGTATTGTCAAAGCTCATAGAAAACTTTTCCTCCTTTTACTTTTCAGAAAATATCTTATTTCATTTTTTTTTTCATTTTATACAGACACCTGCCCAAAATTACAATTTTTTTTTATTAAATTTGCAATAATAGTTGATTTATTTTTTAATTTAAACTTTTATCAATGTGATGGCAACACGTTGATAAAAGCTATTTTTTTTAATTTGACGTGCTCAATCTAAGCATAATTTAAATTTTAAGCTTTAATTAAAAAAAGCTTTAATTTGATGCAAAAATCGATTTTGTACTGTAATATTTTCTGGTTATAGCGACAAAACGCAGAAATCACGCTTAATTTTTAATTAAAATTGTAACTAAATATTTTTAAAAATCGTTCCACGGTGTACAATCCCGACCTCCAAAGTATATACATACCAAATTTGATAACTGTATGTCAAACGGTTTGGACTGTAGAGCGCCAACACACACACACAACACACAAACACACACATACACACACACAACACAACACAACACACACACACACACACACACACACACACACACACACACACACACACACACACACACACACACACACACACACACACACACACACACACACAAACATACATTGAGCTTTATTTATAAGTATAGATTATCACATCGGGCTTTGGCCAAGGATGCCCGGCCACTTCGCGAAATGGCCAGCCAAAGTAGAAAATACAACATTAATTGCAAGTATTTCGAACTTTGGCCAAACCTCTTGGCCAGTTCGCGAATTGGCCAGACATTATTATTTTAGACGTCTTACTAATGGCTAAAAATATTTATTTTTATACCCTCTGTCATATCCACTATTTTTCTTAAGACTTTCCGAAACACCCTTTATTATTTATTTTAAGTTCGCTTTCTCTTTTGATTCTCTGAAGAACTACTTCTTAAAATATTTATGTAACCATTATATGATCGTAAAGTTATTCTGAACAAATCTTTTCTTTTGATAGTTCAAACATTGATTCTGATTGTTATTTTATAATTATAATCCAATATTTTTACTGTACCAGGAAAATGTATCTACAAAACAGACAGGAGAGAGAAAAATTTGAATTCACAGTTGAAAATTGAAAAGACGTTTTACAGAAAAGGTAAACTCACGGGAAATCAAATGATAATTTTTTCGAAATTATCTCCGTATAGAAAACTGCATATTGAGGAAAATAAAGAATTCCAAGATAGAGATGTGAAATAATGTTATTTTTAGTATTTTATTGCCTAGAAAATACTTGATAAATTTATGTAGTTATATAGCTATTTCATTTTATAACTCATTTATGATTACCTCCCCGGGGTAGAGCACTTAAAAATGAAAATTAGAAGCTTCCGGCTTGCTGATTGGTCATCACTTCCTTGGTGGATAAAGTAATGGTGCGGTTTTGGCTACCTCCGTACCAATGACAGGACATGTCTCCTATGGGAGGGGTTGCACCGTTGTCGGCGATGGCCATTCGAACTGAACCATAGATCTCAACTAGAAGCACCTCAGCTATGGCGATGAGAAACTACTAGTATGGCTGTTTGTCCTAACTTCGTAAGTGGGTACATTAAGGTTGTGAGTCGAATTACCTCCACTTTTCTGGTCGGACATATCTTCTTCGACAGGTATTGTAAAGTAGCAAATTGTGACAATCAGAAGTGAATGAGTGAGTGAGTGAGTATTACACTAGCGCAAGATCCATTCTCTGGATAAACTGCGCCGCAACTAGATGAAAGCTTTAGCGTTACATCTTAAAACTATGTATAAAATATTTACAATTCGATATTAAAAACAACTATAAATTAGGAACAATGATAAGAAGGTATCAACATTTCAAATTTCTTTGATAAAACCAGCTTCTTTTAAATAAAGGAAAATATTAAAATGCGGTTTACGTCCAATTAAAAGGGGAAGACAAGGAACAACTGTATTAAAATACTTAAGACGCAATGAGTCCAGTGTCTGACATTCAATCAATATATGTCGGATAGTCAAACTATCACCACAACGACTACAAGTTGGTGGTGGTTGCTTCAAAAGTATATATTTATGAGTTATGCGAGAGTGTCCAATGCGTAATCTCGTAAGAATAACATCGCATCGACGATTTAGGGAGGAACACCAAAGATCAATAAAAGGTTTGACTGTGTGTAGTTTGTTTTCTGTCTCGAGATTCCACTGGTTTTGCCAATTTTGGAATAACCGTTTACGAACGGAAGAACGTACGTCAGCATAAGGAATGGCTTGTTTGTATGATTCGTTTGCTGATTTTGCAGCAATATCTACTATTTCATTCCCTTGGATACCTACATGGGAAGGAATCCAACAGAAAATAATTTCAAAACCATTTTGACATAATTCCTTTAGCAAAATCCTGATATCAGAAATATATGCATGATTGTGCGTCTTTTCAATAAGGGCTTGAAGGGCACTCCAAGAATCGGAATAAATGATCACCTTTCTAAACTTATTCTTAGCAATATATTGTATGGCACGATATATAGCTGTGACCTCCGAGGTAAAAACTGAAGTAAATTCGTGCAATTTCTGACCTACAACTACACTCTCACAAGCAAAAGCATAACCAACATGAGATTCGGCTTTGGAACCATCCGTGTATACAGGAATGTAATCACTATACATATGTCTGTGAGCAGAAAAAAGTGCTCTAAAAATGAAATCAGGAGTATTGGACTTAAGAAATTTTCGAAATGGATGAAGCAAAACAACATCAAATTGACACCAAGGTGGTATACTAAAAGGACTTTCGTCATGAATTTCAATATTATGGTAACTTTCTGGTAAGAACTTCAAAATACGTGATCCCAGAGGAGGTATACAGGATCTACGGACGTTGAATAGTGGAGATTGACTACAATTTAAAAACATTTTCCTTAAAGGATGAGATCGGTTAGATAAAACACGGAAATAGTAACAGGCGGACAACACGTTTCGTCTAAAAGACAACGAAGGTTCACATGTTTCAACATATAGACTGCTAATCGGGGATGTTCTAAATGCACCGCAGCATACACGCAGAGCTTGATGATGAACGTAATTAAGCCGAGATAAATAAGAATTTCGAGCCGAACCATATACACAACAGCCATAATCCAATTTGGAGCGAATAACGCTTCGATATACTTGATATACTTTCAACAAACTAGTGCGATCAGCACCCCAAGCAGTATTTGACAAAACTCGAAGGATATTCATCGATCGCAGACATCTGTTCCGTAAATCCATTATATGGGGGAGGAAAGTCAAACGTTTGTCGAATATAACACCTAGGAATGTATGTTGGTCGCATATAGTCAGAGGATTTCCGTTCAGTGTTAATTCAGGATCTGGATGTAGTGGCCTTCTACAAAAATGCATACATACAGTTTTTTGAGGAGAAAATGTGAACCCATTGCTTTCAGACCAGGCTACCATGTTGTTAATTGCAATTTGTAATTTCCGTTCTATAAAACGCATATCCCTAGCAGAACAGGAGATCTGCAGGTCGTCAACATAGATGTTTTTATGTACAGTGGAAGGAATGACGGATAGAATTTGGTTGATTTTTATAATAAACAGAGTCACGCTCAATACGCTGCCCTGCGGTACACCCTCTTCTTGACAATGCGCTTTAGAGAGAGTATTTCCTAAACGGACTCTAAATAGTCTGTGTGCTAAAAAGTTTTTAATAAAAATAGGTAAATTTCCACGAAAGTTAAAATTAAACAAATCCTTTAAAATTCCAAATCTCCACGCTCTATCGTAAGCTTTTTCAATGTCAAAAAAGACAGACACCAAGTGGTTTCTCCGTACAAAGGTATTTCTTATATCTGTCTCCAAAGCTACAAGATTATCAATAGTGGAGCGTCGCTTTCGGAAACCACTTTGGAAAACGGATATAAATTCATTTTTCTCTAACACGTATATCAAGCTTGCATTCACCATTTTCTCAAGAAGTTTGCTCAGACAGCTAGTCAACGCAATAGGCCTGTAATTCATGGGGTTTTGAGGATCTTTATTAGGTTTTGCTATAGGGATTACAATCGCGTTATTCCACTGAATAGGGAAAACATGTTCCCTCCAGATTCTATTAAACATATACAGGATATTTAACAAAGCATCATGAGAAAGGTGTTTAAGCATAGCATACGTGATTCCATCCGGGCCAGGAGCTGTTTCTTTTGTATTTGATAAAGCATGCTGTAGCTCGAAAAGGGTAAAATCCGAATTATACGGTAGAAATTTGTTTGTATTAAAACGCAGAGTGGTTCGTTCCGATTTACGTTTAATTGAAAGAAAGTTCTCAGTATAATTGTTAGAATTGCATACGGATGCAAAAGTTTCAGCGAGAGTATTCGCCATTTCTTGGAAGCTAGTAATTTCTTTATTGTTTACTTTTAAACAAGAAAGAGGGACTTCAGGATATATCCCACAAGCTTTCTTTACTCTGATCCACATTTCTTTTGCCGAGGCAGAAGACTTAATACTCGATACGTAATTCACCCAACAATCTTTTTGACTACGTCTTCTGATTAGTCGTGCCTTACTTTTTGATTCATTATAAATTATGAGGTTTCTTGTTGTTGGTTTTCTCCTGAATTTATTCCATGCTCTTTTTTCTCTTTGCCTAGCTTTAGTGCATTCTTGGTTCCACCATGGCTTCCGGTATTTCGGAAAGCAGTTTCCAGATTTTGGAATAGCTGAATCTGCTGCTCCTATTAATGTGTTAGTAATTAAGTGAACTACTTCATTTATATCTTCAACCGTTACCATTGTTTTTGTAATATCTGCTAAAACAGAAAAAGCTTTTGAGAATAAATAACGGGAGGGTCGTTGCATTCGAGAGCTATTGGAGTAAATGGGCTCTAAGAAAATAGGAAAGTGGTCACTTTCAAAAAGATCATTTCCCACTCTAAAATTAAATTTCGGTGCCAAAAATGGTGTGCAAATAGCAAGATCTAATGAGTGAAATGTTTTATTTTGCTTATGAAAATATGTGGGTTCTCCATTATTTAAGAGGCAAAGAGAATGAGAGTCAATTAGTTCCTCAATTTGTTTCCCACGAGAATTAACATGCTCATTACCCCAGAGAGGGCTATGGCCATTAAAGTCTCCAACTAGGATTAGAGGGGGTGGAAGCTCATTTAATAAGGCATTAATGTCTCTTTGGTCTATAGGTGCATTCGGTGGTAAATAAATGCTACATACTGTGATCAGAGACGGAGCCATTATTCGGACTGCAACTGCCTGTAGATTCGTGTGTAGAGAAATAACAGACGATGGACAGTCATGAGAGACTAAGAGGGCAACACCCCCAGATGCTCGATCAGAATTAACGTCCTTTCGAATCAGGCTGTAACGCCGAATTTTTGCATTATCTGATGGCTTAAGAAAGGTTTCTTGGAGCGCAATGCAGACGGGATGAGTTTCATTGATGAGATCTTTAATACGAGATATTTTATTACGAAACCCGTGGCAATTCCAGGAAAACAGAGCTTCCATAAAATTCACTCTTTATCTGGAGGCTTTTTCTTTTTCTTAACACCCTCTGCAAGATTTTTCTTTAGTGAAGCGGAAGAATCCAACTCCATATCTGAAAATTCAGATGATGACGTATCGATTTTTAAAAAATCTTCAGCAACATGAGGCCTTGTTGCAAGTGATTTCAATTTCTTCCTGTTTTTCGCAATTTGTTTTTTTGAAACATCAGAAGTTCGTGGTGCTGACTTTTTAGGAGACAAATTTTTAGAGGTTACAGAAGTTTTTTGAAGCTGAACGCAAGTAGATGACATGTTAGTGGGCAGTACTGGATTAGTAATTGCGCAGTTACAGTGAGTAATATTTGCATCAGTTTGAGAACAGGATGTATTCTGAATAGATTTAACAGCAGATGAGTAGGAAACACCAACTTTTGGAGTTCTATCGTTCACCATTTTTCGCGCTTCTGGGAAAGTTATATTCTTTTTTATCTTAAGGGAAATTATTTCTTTTTCCAGGATCCATTTAGGGCAGGACTTGGAAAATGCAGCATGGGAGCCAGAACAGTTAACACATTTCGAAATATCGGATGTGCAAGCATTCATTTCATGCCCAGATTCTGCACATTTACCACAGATATTTTCATTATTTCGACAACTGGTTTGCGAATGCCCATACCTCTGGCATTTGAAACAGCGTAGAGGATTGGGGATGTAGGGTCGAATTTTGCAATTAATATAACCTCCTTTGATGGATTTTGGCAAAACCGGCGTTTGAAATGTTAGAACAACATGTTGCGTGGGAACAAGTCTGTCACCTCGTCGAATATTTATGCGACGAGCGGCACAGACATTTTGATCTCGTAGTTCTTCTAAAAATTCTGTTTCAGAAACTTTTATAAAATCGGGTTCAGAAAGGACACCACGTGATATATTCATCGTTTTATGGTAAGATGTTTCTACTGGGAAGGAACCCAGGGTTGTCATTTTACTGATCTGCAATGCTTGTTTTTCGGACACTTGTAATAGTAGATCACCAGAACGTAATTTTTTTATATTTTGTACCTCACCAATAACAGATAAAATAAGTTTATTAATGAGAAACGGAGAAATGGAATGAAAAGTGTTAGGTGTATGAATGACCATGTATCGAGTAGTAGATTTGGCTTCGACGACGTTAGATAAAGACCCCATATGACATTGATAAAGATTCAGGTCCGGCGGCATCGCCCACCACGGAGCCCAACAAGGGATGGTAGTTGCCGGCTCTGGAAACATTCCAACCTCGGCACTTGCCATAATGCTGACCAGAACCTATACGCTGGGAGTCACCCCCGGGGACAGTGACCACCCTTAACGCCAAGCCCAAGGAGTGACCCCTTCGCTTGATCCCTAGCAGACTAGTAACTCAGGTTGCTAGCTACCGGCCGATTGATACACCGGGGACCACAGTGCACCGCCCGTCTAATGGGTCGCCACGCACGGCAAACACGTGGGAGTATTTGCTGTCCATGAGAAGCAGGAAGCAAACAGAGCGGCGACAGCTTCTCATGGAGAGCTCCCTCGCCTACCCTCGAGGGAAAGAAAAAAAGGTGACAGTAGAAGGCGCAGAGGAGAGTAAACCCAAAGGGAGTAAAGATCCCTGGGTACCTCGGGATTGGGACACCCGTACTCACCTATAGTAGGTGAGCCCCTGAGGGGAATCAGAAGTGAATCTTTGCTCTCGCTTCCGATCTGATGTTGACATTCGGATACTAATTCCGGTGTTCTTATCATTTGATTGTCCCACCGGACTGGGATTCAGATAGATATGAGAAGAATCAGTAAGGTAGTTGATTCTCTCTTTTCTGGTAGTTGCGATGATGATGGTATTGTTCTGTGGTCCATAGCTGATGAATAATTATACTTTTGTGCGAGTGGTCGACATATGATCAGGTTGTAATAAGAGTTCTATTACTTAGAAAACAGTGCACATTGTTATTTTTCGCGTTAATTGAGTCATTCACTTCACTTGGATTGCTTAATGAGGCTTTTTTTTATAATTAGCATCAAATGTATTTCAAAAACTATAGGCAACTACAAATTATTCGCATTTAAAATTCGAAGATTCAATAAATCCGTTGCACAAAAAATAATTTATAGTTCAAGAATTTTAGAAAAATAAGCAAAGTATTAAAGTTTTTATTGTATTGTTTTTTAAAAAAGAAATTTAGAGCTAAGTGTTATTTTGCTGTTGATTCGTTATTGCTTAACTTTGTTTTATTACATTGTGACCGAAAAACAAAAATTTATTCCAAACGTTTCATATATAGCATATTTTTAGTATATGGACGCTAATTTATTTCAAAAAGATTGAAAATTATTGTTTTCTACTCATTAGTATAAGCAAATGATATTTTAAGAGCAAGGTATTATTTATTCTCTTAAATAATCTGTCACGGACTTTTCATTTACAAACACGGCAAGCAGATTAAAAATGGCTCCGCTGAACCTCGAACACGGTACGTTAGTATTAAAACAACAAATATTAAGTAGATGACAGAGTTGAATAATTTAAATAATTATTTTCTGAGTCGAGTTTCATTGAAAGTCCGGAGCTATTTGAAGTCGGACTTAGAATCGACGAAGCATTAATCGCACAACAAATATCGTTCCTTGAACATCCTCGAATGAATATCTCGTTCCATTTTAAATCGTAGTCTTAAACTGTGGAATATCAAAATCAATTCGAACATTTCAAGAGTTATAATATCGGGGAAATTAGCCTGAACTTGATGATAAAACAGCTCTATTAAAAATTGAATCCAGCGCTTTTACCACCCCTTCGTTTTAGAGTGCTGACCAAAATGTCTGTATCAATATTATTTCCGACTCCAAATTGTATGACGAACTAAAGGGACTAACTGTTTGATGTATCAACGGTATATAATTAAAATGAATGATGATACGTTTATGTGCAAATATCGTTCCTTGAACAATATTTGCACAAATATCGTTCCTTAAACATCCTCGAATGAATATCTCGTTCCATTTTAAATCGTAGTCTTAAACTGAGAAATATCAAAATCAATTCGAACATTTCAAGAGTTATAATATCGGGGAAATTAGCCTGAACTTTATGATAAATCAGCTCTATTAAAAATTGAATCCAGTGCTTTTACCACCCCTTCGTTTTAGAGTGCTGACCAAAATGTCTGTATCAATATTATTTCCGCCTCCAAATTGTATGACGAACTAAAGGGACTGACTGTTTGATGTATCAACGGTATATAATTAAAATGAATGATGATACGCTTATGTGCCCGTGCCGCAAATGATATAACAAATAATTCCTGAAATCAATTTGCAAGTTCAATCAATGGCTGTACGATATTTTCGATTTCCTTACTGTATATCGTTTCCTAACTCTCGGTGTACAGTACATTTAGATTCAGTAGCATTCGTTTTGAGAAATAATGGCTTTTTCTGTCCAAATTCTTTTCAGAACTGATCTGAGAACTTCTTTCCTGTATTTTATTCAAGACTATTTTTAAACATTTACCCATTAATATTTCACAATGAATGAATTTCTCCATGAATTCTTTTTAAAACTTTCCATGAATTCACGACGTAAAGTCATAATCTCATTGAGCTTTCGTGTTTCTCTCAGTCCTGATTAACCTAGTGGATGATTCGAATTTGGGGTCTAATGGATTCGAAATCCAGTTCACCAAAGATTTCCTGTACTGTACAACCAGAAAAATGTTCACATACGTATGCAGTTTGATTAATAAGACATGCATAGCATAGATATGTAG
Source organism: Argiope bruennichi (assembly GCF_947563725.1). NCBI lineage: Eukaryota > Metazoa > Arthropoda > Arachnida > Araneae > Araneidae > Argiope > Argiope bruennichi. Next base: position 134,345,910 of record NC_079163.1, read on the forward strand.
TAAAAAATATTGCTTTAATTATATTCTTTACACAATCTAGAAAATAAATTTTTAACACCTCATTGTGAAATAAAACTTTGAAACATGAATTCAATCCATCTTACTCAAGAATCTTTTCATATTACTCACAACTTTTTGATGGGATTTGCACATGGAGAACCAAGAAAATCCAAAATCTATCATTTGATTTTTTTTACCATTTTATAAATAAGGCATGGGGCAAAATTCTTTTGAAACAAACCAATATCTTCAACAAAGGTTTGCATAATTTCTCAACTGGCACTAAGTCGCCATGTTCTCCACATATAAAATAACCCCCAAACGATTGCTTTGAGGGTGCATAACTGCTTGATGTTTCACTGATAACTGATGATGTTCAGTGTTTCTTCTCACAAATGTTGATCAAAGAGTGCAAAATTGTGTTTGTCACTGATTGCCACCTTAAACCAAACTTGCGCAGTCCAGTATTGATATTTTCTGACTTAGTACAAAAGTTTCTCCTTCAATATTGATGTCCATAATTGTTTTTGGACTGGTGCTCTTCCTCGCCTCCTTAATTTAATAAGCCTTATTTGATTGTCAATGAATCATTGTACATATCAGTACCCATTCATTTTCTCTGGAGGTATGTACCTGTCTTGAGAGCATGCATTTTACTATTTGGTACAAGAAATTTGTCCGAGTATTGTCTCACTCCTTCGTTTTGGAGAAAGTATGCCAAACTTATTTTGCTGATTGATCTTCTGGAAAAACTAGATTTTTCAATTCTAGGTGCAATAGCAATATTTCTCACAGGCAAAATATTACAATTAAAAGTAAAACAATTCTAGTCCTATCGCTAAGATATACATTTTCTTTTTTTGAAAACATAAACGGCCATTTCTAACTGCAGCTGAAACGCATCCGCATGATCTTCGTGTGACGCTCACGTGGTCAAATAAACTTAAATTAGTGGAAATAAATTTCCCTTTGTAACAGGATTTAGTTGAAACCGATTGTAGGCAGGAAATTACGAATTTTAAGAAAAATTAAGTTTGACCCTGTTAATTTGCGCTGTACTCTATCATGAACATTAGTATTCGTAATTGTCGATCGCTGCTTGTATAGTGTAAGTTGGTTGGTTGGTTAGTTTGGGTTTTCTGGCACAAGGGCCATTCTTGGCCATACTGCGCCATGCTTATGGTAAGAAGTAGAGCTCTGTTGATGATTGGAACTTCGTATAAAATTAAGTATGCTTATGTGTAAACTAATATAAAATAGCTAAAACAGATTAAGACAAAATATGACATCTTTTTTTTTAAAAAATAATAATAAAAATGGAAATTGTTGAAGTTAAATATATGGTAAAAGGTGTATAGCAATTAAAAATTTAAAAATATTTGGATGATAATTCTCTCCTAGCAATTCTGGGAGAGTAGCATTTGATAGATGAAAAAAATGGTGACGTTGAGATTCAAAAGCTGGGCATTCAATCAAAATATGACAACTTTCAATTCGGTGTGACATCAGGAGCACACAGGTGCCCTTTCTCCGAAAAGCAGGTGTTTGTGGGTAATCCGAGTATGTCCGATACGTAGGCGAGACAATTTTACATCAGCCCTACGCATCTGTAAAATGGGCCATGTGTCAATAACAGGTTTAACAGAATGCAATTTATTATGTGTCTGCATATTCCATATCTCTTGCCACAGAGTAAAAATCTCATTGGTAATAGATTTCTTTACATCATTGTATGGTATTCTGTGATGTAAAAGAGAAGACGCAGTTTTTGCAGCATGATCCGCCTGCTCATTGCCAGCAATTCCCATATGACTGGGAATCCAGCAAAATAAAATATTAAAACCTCTATTTTGAAGAGTTTTCAGAAGTCCCAAGATTTCTACTACAACTGGATGTGTATGAAGATTAAATTGAGAGAGGATTTCCAGAGAACTCATGCTATCTGTATATATACAAAACTGTCTCTCAGGTGAGAATGATATATTCATCAGAGCATGAGAAATTGCCACTAATTCGGCTGACAAAACTGAAAAGGATGTATTGAGACGGAAACTGTTTATGTCGGAATCAAAAACAATTCCGCAACCAACATACTCGGCTGCCTTTGAACCGTCAGTGAAGACAGGCACAAAAGAAGGATACTGACTGCGATGAGCACAAAAAAATTTGTTGAAAAATCACTTGAGCAGTTGTATCTTTTATGAAACCACTAAAAGGATTTAAAAAGGAAAAATTGGGAATATCCCAAGGTGGAAAAGTTTGGAAATCAACAGTCTGGATTTCAGGAAACTGCAAATTCAAATTTTGAAGTATGCATTTCACTCTCTCAGAAAAGGGAAGAATGTTAGAAGGACGAGCATCATAAATTCTGCGGAGAGAAGCAGGAAGAGTTGCATTTTCCACAGGATGTTGTGGAAGAGACAGCGTTCGAAAATGATATTGCATGGAGAGTTTTTTCCTTCGTAGCTCCAAAGGCAACTGATGACAAATGACATAAAGACTCTCCACTGGCGATGTGCGGAAAGCTCCCGAACAAATCCGCAGAGCAGAGTGATGCACGGTATCTAGTCGACGCAGAACAGTAGATCTGGCTGAGCCATATACGAAACACCCGTAGTCAATCCGAGATAAAATGACAGCCTGGTATATACGAAGTAAGGAGGTACGATCGGCACCCCAGGAAGTGCGAGAAAGTACCTTGAGGATATTGAGTGATCTCTCACACTTCTTCCGAAGGTATAAAATATGCGGAAGGAAAGTGAGCTTTTTATCAAAATATACACCCAAAAACCGCACTTTATCAACAACTGGAATCAGGCTATTACGTATATAGATTGAAGGATCAGGGTGAAGGTTTCGTTTTCTGCAAAAATGCATACATTTACTCTTTTCGGCAGAAAGATTGTGTCCATTTTTCTTGCACCACTTGTTCAATTTATTAACTGCATTTTGCAGTTGAAGTTCAATTAAACGCATATCACTACCTTCACAAGAGATATGCAGATCGTCAACGTATAAATTTCCCTGCACAGATGGTGGCAAATGATTAAGTATGTCACTAAAATGGATGATAAAAAGCGTAACACTGAGGACGCTCCCTTGTGGAACACCCTCCTCTTCAATAAAATAATTGGAGTAAAAATTGCCGACACGAACTCGGAAAGTTCGAGAAGTTAAAAAATTTCGAATAAAAATTGGAAGATTTCCCCTAAAACCCAAGTTAAAAAGTTTCTGAAGAATTCCATATCGCCATGTACGGTCATACGCCTTTTCTATATCAAAGAAAATGGAGACAAGATGGTTTCTACGTACAAAAAAAGCATTGCGGATGTAGGTTTCCAGTTGGACGATATTATCAATTGGGGAGCGCTCCTTACGGAAACCACTCTGCAAGAGCGGAATACATGTCACTTTCTCCAATTCAAAAATTAAACGGGCGTTGACCATACGTTCAAGTGTCTTGCAGAGAACACTCGTGAAAGCGATAGGCCTGTAGTGCAGAGGATTTTCTGGGTCCTTTCTTGGTTTCAGAACGGGAATCACAAAAGCCTCTTGCCACTGATATGGGAAAGTCTGCTCTTTCCAGATTCTATTCAACAGATACAGGAGACTGGGGAGCGATGATACACTCAAGTGGCGAAGCATACTATAGGTTATTCCATCTGGACCGGGACTAGTATCATGAGCTTGAGACAATGCCCTTCTTAATTCGGTCATCTGGAAATCGCAATTGTACGGACGAAGCTTCCGAGCTTGGAAATTCAAAGTCATCTGTTCCGCGCGATTCTTAATTGCCACGAAATCAGGGCAATATGATTTCGCAGCGGAAACTAGTGCGAAAGTCTGTCCGAGAATATCAGCGATATCTAATGGAGAAGAATATGTTGCACTACCGGATTTCAGGATAGGAAATGAAAACTCCTGATAAACTCCATTTGCAGCTTTTACCTTATTCCATAGTTGTTTGCTTGGAGTGCGATATGTAATTGAGGAAATATATCTTATCCAGCACTCCCTCTGGCTACGTCGTCGAATACGACGAGCAACGGCTCTGGCTCGTTTAAATGCGACAAGGTTTTCCGTCGTCGGGTACCTTCTGAAGACGTTCCATAATTTCTTCTGCTGTTTGCGACTGTCGTGACATGCTTTATTCCACCAAGGGCTTCGAAATTTTCGTAAACCTGGTGAACTTTTAGGAATGGATTTATTAGCGGCGTTAATCAAGACATCAATGATATTTTGCACCGTTTCCGAAATGTCTGTGGTACTGACCATTGCCTGGGTAATATCTGCCAATTTTGTATATACGGACCAGTCTGCTTGCTCGAAAAGGAAATGTTGTGGAGGACGAGTTCCACTATTTCTATCGACTTGGGAAATAATTAAAGGGAAATGATCACTACCATAAAGATCATCTCCGACTTTAAATTTCAGTAATGGCAATAACTCAGGAGAGCAAATGGCCAGATCGATGCTATGAAATGTACGTGTTGGCTCGTGGAAGTATGTTTTTTCTCCGTTATTTAGTAGGCAGAGACAGTTATTAGCAATAAATTGCTCAATCTGTCTCCCTCGAGAGTTCGTATTTTCTGAGCCCCAGAAGGTGCTATGTGCATTGAAATCGCCTATTAATAAATATGGTTTAAGAAGCTGGTCTACTATTTTGTTAAGTTCTTGTTGACTTATGACATCATGTGGTGGCAAGTAGATGCAGCAGACTGTAACCAGTGTTCGAGTATGAATTTGCACAGCCACAGCCTGCAAGGAAGTGTGTAATGGGAGAGGTGTGCTCGGATACAGATTTGATGTTAGAATACAGACTCCTCTCAAACTACGAGATCCAGAGTCTGCATCTTTCCGAAAGCAATTATAGCCACGCAGTTTTAACGGCATATTTGGCTTCAAGAAAGTTTCTTGGAAGCCAAAGCAAAAGGGATGAAATGTGTTGATAATTGACTTGATGTCTTGTAGTTTCGTTCTAAGACCACGACAGCTCCAAGAAAGGAAGGTACCCATTAAGAAAGCGGTTTTGAAGAAGAAGCTTTAGAAGCATTTGTTTGAGTTGCTTCATATTCGCAACTCATCTCCAAATCATCCTCATCACCAGAAGGGTGTAATTTGATATCAGGGCTATTTGGCATGCCAAATATGGACGTTAAGTCCTTATGGACATTACCTTGCGTCGCAACACCGAAAGCGACGGAATTTTTTAATGTTGACTTTTTTAATTTTGTAGTAACATCTTGTAATGAATGGCCGCGTTTTGCAAGATTCAGTGTCAGTGATTTCTGAGCTTTTTTCTTTGATTTCTTTTTTAAAACTGTTGGAGTTTCAGGGGTACTAATGATGGAATTTTCGGTATCTGAATAAGAGGCTTTACTTGGCGGCTTGGTTTTAATGGTGTTTTTAACACAGTTTGTGCAAGAGCAGTTTGCACAAAATGTCCTTTGTCCAACAGAAGCATATGTTTTGTCAGGAGTAGGATTTTGAGCTATAACCCTCCGCCTAGCTTCAGGGTAAGATAAACTTTCTTTGATTTTTAGACTTATTATCTTTTTTTCAAGTTGCCAACGTGAGCAGGATCGAGAGTACGACATGTGATCGCCACCGCAGTTCACGCACTTTTCTGTTGCGGCACACTGCTGGCTATCGTGACCTTTTTCTGCGCATCGGGCACAAGTGAGTGTCCCGCGGCAGTTTGCCTTTGAATGGCCAAAACGCTGGCAGTTGAAGCATCTGAGGGGGTTAGGGATGTACGGTCTTACTGGTAATTTGATGTAGCCTGCATAGATATGTTCGGGTAGTTTTGGAGATTTAAAGGTTAGGATATGGTGTTTAGTGTCAATAATTTCTCCATCACGCCTGATGGTAATTCGGCGGACATGCACAACTCCTTGCGATTTTAATTCATCTGTAATATAGTCGATAGAGAGATTCAGAATTTCTCCGCAGGTGATAACACCTTTAGAGGTATTTAATGATGCATGGGGGCTGACACTAATTGGGATCGTTGCAAGTGCTTTCAATTTTTGTATATTCTGGGCTTGCTTTCGAGAATTGACCTCTACTAACAAGTCACCAGATCGCATCTTTTTAATTGATGTTACTTCACCAACAGTTGCGGTGATGGCCTTCTGCACTAAGAATGGCGATACCGTTTCAAATGTTTCATTTTTTTTCTGATAGACGCTTAACTATAAAAAAAACTATCAAAATGATGGTCATAATTTGAAGTAATTGGTACAATGCGACACCCACTGAAGGGACCACGTTTGGAGGAGCCCATACGATATGATAAGTGATTCGGGTCCGACGGCACCGCCCACCACGGAGCCCAACAAGGGAAGGCAGCCACCGGCTCTGGATATTTCCAACCTCGGTACTTACCCTAGTGCTAATCAGTACCTATACGCTGGGAGTTACCCCCGGGGACAGTGACCACCCTTAACGCCAAGCCCAAGGAGTAACCCCTTCGCTTGATCCCTAGCAGACTAGCCACTAAGGTGACTACCTACCAGCCGATTGATGCACAGGGGACCACAGTACACCACCCGTCTTTCAAATGGGTCGCCACGCACGGCAAACACGTGGGGTTTTGGCTGTCCATGAGAAGCATGAAGCAAACAGAGCGGCGACAGCTTCTCATGGAGAGCTCCCTCGCTTGCCGTCGAGGGAAGGAAAAATTTAAGCAGATAGCAGAAGTCGTAGGGGAGTGGAAAAATAAAGGGAGTATAGATCCCTGGGTGCCTCGGGATTGGGACACCCGTAAGAAGCCTAAAGAAGGTGAGCCCCTGAGGGGGCTTGTATAGTGTAGGAGTATGGTGAGATTGTCCTTTCTTAGGTGTCACTCACCGTAGCTTAGTGATAAATTTGCGACGATATAATACAAATTCACCGCATTCTATCGTGAACGCAAGTCTGGTGCTTTATTCAAAATCGACGTCTGATATGGCATGGAAATTCCTGGCTCATCTAGGTTTCAACGCCTCAGAATTACGAAGTCAGTCCCAAAAAAGGTATTGTTTCTCGAATATCCTGAATTGTTTTTCATAGCTATATTTCGTTTTATGACAAAGTAATGCTATGTTTATCGCTTATGCAGTCAACATAACATCAGTCGTCATTAACTTGGTAAATGATTCATTACTTTGAAACTGGAATATAACTGGTTCAACTTCGAATACCAACAAAAATCCACCATGCACATAGTTTTAGAATATTATTCATTACGGTCATATGTTAACCGCCTGGTGTTACTTGAATGTTCTGAGAGGCGTCGCAGTCCAGCTGTCGTCCTCGTTATCTAATCAAAGCTCAAAATTAATAAATCAATGTAAATAAAATTAAAAGTTATTTTTCGAGAGTACAGTGAATATCTTTTATAGTTTTCTTTCATTTTACTGCACGCATCATATTATAATGAATTCTTATATTTCTCTCGAACCGAAATGGCGTATTCTTGGTTTTATAATCAGTTTTATGGGTTCGAAATCCAATTTTCCTAAAGATCCATCGCAATAAAGTGTTCCCAAGCTAGAACTTCGTGGAAACTTCGAAAGAAGTTACCATCTCAGATACCCTTTTCATCATCTGTTCACGGGTCAAAATTATGAGGCAATCCTAAAATAATACTCATGTGTCTTAAAAATGATACCTTAACGTAATTAATTCTTTGCAGTCACAGCTTTTTCACGATTCCAGTCGTAAGTATTCCAGTCAAAATATCTAGGAAACCAGTGTCATCTTATATAATGCTAATGTAGCATGCTTCAGAGATACATAGTTATGTTTCGAGGAAAAAAAAAACTGTATTTCAATTTAATTATACATTTTCACACATTAAAATTTTTGAAACATAAAGCTCTAAAATGAGAGAAATTGAAAGTAGCGATGACGAAACTAATTTTGAAAATTGTAAAGGTTGCTGAGAAAATATTTCTACTAGTGATTCTGAAATTTCCCGCGAGAGGGAAAATGAGAATAGCAGAAACTGAACACGATAGCCAAAGGTGATATTTAGCTATTGGAAATCATTTCCTTGTGTTCAGCATTTACATTTGATAGCATTTGGCTAAAAAAAATAATCATTTTAATAAAAATTCTTATATATACTTATATATTCAAAATTTTCACAGAATATTTTCTTCGTATAATTTTTATTACTATTCTTAAAGGCTTGTTGTTGTTGTTGTTGTTAATTCCGTTTTTATGGCACAAGGGCCACACATGGCCATGCTGCGCCAAAACATGTGGTTAGAGCTGTGAATAAAAGGTAAAATTTTAAATATCATAATTGAAAAATGTTCTTAAAAGCATAAAGTCCAGAATAAAAGAATCGGAACAAATATAAAAGCTAAAAAATTTCAAATGTGAGGGTAAAAACCAATGGTCTTCAAATATTTAAAAATGTTACAATGGGGACGTTCTCCCACCAAGTCACAAATATGTGGTGACGATGCACCAAAAAAAAGTAATCGATGGTGATTAAAAGAGTAACATTCGGTTAAAATATGGATGACCGTATAATGAACATTGCATGATGTGCATAAAGGACATCTTTCACCCAACAAAAGATGTCTATGAGTGAATCGGGTGTGGCCGATGCGGAGTCGAGTCAATTTGACATCGAGATCACGCACCGGGACAATTGGCCATGGTTTTATGTTGGGTTTTATATTATGCAATTTATTTGAGATTTGAGAATCCCAAAATGTTTGCCATTGCATGCGTATGTACGAGATATAACTCTTCTTTATATCACAATAAGGAATTGGCCGCCGCAATAAAGTGGATGCTGCCTTTGCCGCATTATCAGCAATTTCATTTCCAATTATACCGACGTGACCAGGAATCCAACAAAATAAAATCTGAATATTCCTGGAATTCAGTGTTCGTAATAGATGAAGTATATCCCAAACCAAAGGATGCTTAGAATTTTGAGGTTGGTTGAGAGAAACAAGAGCGCTCATACTGTCTGAGTATAAACAAAATTTACGATCATGTAAACTTGAAACTTTCTCAAGCGCGAGTAAAATCGCCGTTAGCTCAGCTGTGAAAACTGAACACGAGTTTCGCAAGCGGCAACTAAATGTTTCTTGAGAAAGGACAACCGAGCAGCCAACATGACCAGTTGTTTTTGAACCATCTGTAAAGATGGGAATGAATGCAGAAAATTTATCACGATGATTTAAATACAGCTTTTGGAAAACAACTGGAGCTGTATTCGCTTTATTATATTGTGAAAAAGGATTATGGAGGGAGATGTCTGGAATATCCCATGGTGGAAATGATATAGAGTCTAACTTACAGATTTGTACATCCGAAATTTGAAAATCAGCAAGCATTCTTTTAGTCCTTTCATAGAAAGGAAGAATGTTAGAAGGACGAGCCGTATATAATCTTGACAGTCCAATAGGCATAGTTATATGGCATATAGGATGATTTGAATAACTCTGAAGACGAAAAAAATATTGAGCGCTTAACTGTTTTTGGCGCAAATTCAATGGCATTTGGTTACAAACTACATACAAACTATGTACCGGTGATGTGCGGAAAGCACCAGAACAGATCCGTAAGGCAGAATGATGTATCGTGTTCAAATGTCGTAAGACATTAGAGCGAGCAGTTCCATACACTTCGCATCCATAATCAATACGGGAGAGTATAACAGATTGATAAATGCGAAGTAAAGATGTCCTGTCTGCTCCCCATGATGTTGTTGAGAGGACTTTCAAAATATTGAGGGATTTCTCACACCTCTTTCTCAAATGAAGAACATGAGGAAGGAAGGTGAGTTTTCGATCAAAAATAATCCCCAAAAAATTTACCTCCTGAACTACTGGAATATTAACATCCCGTATATGTATTACAGGATCAGGATGGAGTCCCCGTTTTCGACAAAAATGTACACAACGGCTCTTTTCAGGGGAGATCGTATGCCCATTTCTGTCACACCAAGCAGTAAGTTTGTTGATAGCTCTCTGAAGTTGCCGTTCTATTAAAGCCATATTAGATCCCTGACAGGAGATCTGCAGATCATCCACGTATAACGTTCCATAAACGGATGATGGTAAAACATGAAGGATTTGACTCAAATGGAGAATAAAAAGGGTGACACTTAAAACACTTCCCTGTGGGACACCCTCATTTTGAATAAAAGCATCGGAAAAAGTATTACCAATACGAACACGAAAAACACGAGTGTTTAAAAAATTCTGTATAAAATTTGGTAGGTTACCCCTAAAGCCGCAGTCAAATAAAACCCGAAGGATTCCGTATCGCCAAGTACGATCATATGCTTTCTGTATATCTAAAAATACAGAAACAAGGTGGTTTCTGTTTACAAACGCGTTACGTATTTGCGACTCAAGATACACAATATTATCAAGAGTAGATCGTCCACGACGAAACCCACTTTGGAATGGCGGGATGCATCCATTTTTCTCCAATTCATGAAGAAGGCGCGCATTAATCATGCGCTCAAGGGTTTTGCAAAGGCAACTTGTCAAAGCGATTGGTCTGTAATTTAATGGGTCTTTGGGATCTTTCCCTGCTTTTAAGATGGGAACTACAGTAGCTTCTCGCCACTGGGTTGGAAATAAATTTCCACTCCAAATTCTATTATATAGATAAAGTAGGTGTGTAAGAGATGTTTCATCCAGATGCCGAAGCATACTGTACGTAATTCCATCAGGACCTGGACTAGTATCTCGAGTTTTGGAAAGAGCACTTTTTAATTCATTCATCCGGAATTCGCAGTTATATGGCAGATTCTTTCGGGTCCTGAACTGCAAAATGAATTTCTCAGCTTGTTTCTTTTTTGAAAGAAAGACTGGATTATAAGAACTGTTGCTAGAAACGCCTGCAAAAGTTTCACCAATGGCATTAGCTATGTCAAAAGGCGAAGAGAATGTAGACATTTCTGTATTCAAAACAGGAAAATCGAATTCTTTATAAATGCCATTAGCGGCTTTGACCTTTTTCCATAACTGCGCACTAGATATAGTGGATGTTATTGAAGATACATATTTTATCCAGGATTCTCTCTGGCTGTAACGCCGGATACGACGAGCGTTTGCCCTTGCTTTCTTAAATGCTATTAAATTTTCCGTAGTTGGATACCTGCGGAAAATTCCCCACAACTTTCTTTGTTTTTTATAAGCGTCGCGACAAGCCTCATTCCACCATGGCTTGCAAAATTTTCGTGGAATAGGACATCGTTTAGGTATGGTTGCATCAGCTGCTCCTATAATACAGTTAATTACATTTTGTACAGCATCAGTAATGCTGCTAGAAGTGATCATAGATTCAGTTAACACTGCATTCCTAGTGAATTCAACCCAGTCAGCATGTTGAAAAGCGTACGCTTGTGGAGAATTCATCAAAATGTTACTTTCTGAATGGGATACAATCAAGGGGAAATGATCACTGTTGTAAAGATCACTTGCAATTTCAAAATTCAAAAAGGGAAGGAGTGGTGGAGAACAAATAGCCAGATCAAGGGAATGAAACGTAAGTGTGGGCCCGTGAAAGTACGTCTTCTCGTCATTGTTTAGTAGACAGAGACAGTTATCAGAAATGAGTTGTTCAATCTGTCTTCCACGCGAGTTTGTACTCTCAGAACCCCACAAATTACTGTGCCCATTGAAATCACCTAATAATATGAAAGGTGCCGGTAATTGTTCTATCAACATATCAAGATCCTTTTGAGGAATAACATCATTTGGTGGTAGATAAATGCAGCAGACAGTCATCAAGGTTCGAACATGAACCTGCACTGCTACAGCCTGCAAGGATGTGTGAAGAGAAAGGGTGCAACTAGGGTAGAGATTAGATGTCAGTATACAAACTCCACCTGAATTTGCAGCTCCAATGGTTGGTTGTTCGGGTTTTTTGGCGCAAGAGCCATGTTTGGCTATGCTGCGCCAAGCAGATGGTAATAAAACAAAATAATTTATATAAACACACATGTTAAGATATAAAAGCCAAATGTGTCAAAAAATGGGAAAAATGAAAGTGCAGAAATATATAAGGTTATGTCATTTATAAATGAAATACTGATTCGCAAAACGAACGTTACAATGAATTGTCGAATGTGAACAGAAGTTAAAAATGCTAAATACAACTATAAAAACCAATGGTTTTTAAAAATTTAAAAACGTTTGGGTGGAATTTCTCACCCACCAAGTCTTGTAAAGTTAATGACGATGATTTAAAAAAGTGTAAACGAAAGGAATTAAAAGATGCGCACTCGATTAAAATATGTTTAATGGTAAAATCTACACGACATGTGGAGCACTTTGGTGTTGCCTGGCCAAAAAGGAGATGTTTGTGTGTAAAACGAGCATGTCCTATACGGAGGCGAGTCAATTTGACATCAACCTCTCGTATAGGATGGACAGGCCACAAACTAATTGTCGGTTTAATTGAATGTAATTTGTTGTGGATCTGCAGATCCCATGATTGCTGCCAGTTAGTAAAGAGCGAACTAGTGAAGGAACTTTTGGCATCAGAATAGACAAGTGAATGTGTTAGAAAAGTTGATGCAGCTTTAGCAGCAAAATCTGCCCTTTCATTGCCGTAAATACCTACATGCCCCGGAACCCAGCAAAAAATGACTTTAAATCCTTTATTTCGTAGGATTGTTAATGTAAATAAAATTTGGACTGCAACTGGGTGCATCTGAATCTGATAGTTAGAAAGTGTTTCTAAAGCACTCATACTGTCAGTATAAATGATGAAATTACGCTGAGTAGAAGAGGAAATTTCTTGTAGAGCACAGAAAATTGCTACTAACTCAGCCGTAAATACAGAGCTACTGTTGTGCAGACGATAGCTCAGTGTATCAGATGGAGTTATAATTGCACAACCAACATGTCCATCTGATTTCGAGCCATCCGTAAAAACTGGTGTAAAAGAAGAATACTGACAGCGATGATGATAAAACAATTTTTGGAAAATAACAGGATTATTTGAAGATTTATCGAATCCCAAAAAAGGGTTCAGAAAAGAAAATTGCGGGATATCCCAAGGGGGAAAGGAATAAAAGTCAAATGACTTAATGGCAATACTATAAAGGTCCGAACCATGTAGGAAACTTTTGACTCTTTCCCAAAAAGGGAGAATATGAGAAGGTCGCGACTCATAAATCCTTCGAAGAGAAACAGGAAGTACCGTGCGACAAATAGGATGATTTGGGATAGATTTTGTACGGAAATAAAATAATGTAGACAATTTCTGACGCCGCAAATGAAGTGGCAACTGGTGGCAAATAACATATAAGCTCTCTACTGGAGAAGTTCGAAATGCTCCGGAGCATATCCGTAGAGCAGTGTGGTGAATGGTATCTAATCGCCGTAAAACCGTAGGACGTGCGGAGCCATACACCATGCAACCATAATCTATTCGGGAAAGGATGAGTGCTTGGTAGATACGGAGCAGGGAGGTTCGATCAGCACCCCATGATGTTTTGGAGAGCACCCTCAATATATTTAATATTTTCTCGCACTTCTTCCGCAGGTGTAAAATATGCGGAAGGAAAGTCAACTTGCGATCGAAAATCACTCCCAAAAACCGTATTTCATTCACTACAGGGATTGGTACATTTCCAATGTCAATAATTGGATCTGAGTGGATGTTTCTCTTTCGGCAGAAGTGCACACGTCGGCTCTTCTCCGGCGAGATACTGTGACCGTTGTTATTACACCAAGATACTATTTTGTTAACGGCATTTTGTAATTGTCGCTCTATAAGATTCATATTGCTTCCTTGGCATGAGATCTGCAGATCATCAACGTAGAGACTCGCTTGTATGGATGAAGGCAAATGAGTTAAAATCCGGCTAAGATGGACAATAAAAAGGGTAACACTGAGGACACTTCCTTGTGGAACCCCCTCAGATTGAATAAAATTATTTGAATAAAAGTTCCCAACACGAACTCTGAAGGTCCGATGTGATAAAAAGTTCTGTAAAAATACGGGAAGATTTCCCCTAAAGCCAAAGTTAAATAAAGTAGAGAGTATGCCAAAGCGCCAAGCACGGTCATACGCTTTTTCGATATCGAAAAAAATGGATACTAGATGGTTTCTTCTGACAAATGCGTTGCGTATCTGCGTTTCCAGCAATACAAGGTTATCGAAAGTAGATCTACCTCGACGGAAACCACTTTGCAACGGGGAGATGCATCCTTGTTTATCCAGTTCATACACAAGGCGAGCATTGACCATGCGCTCAAAAGTTTTGCAAACACAGCTCGTTAGAGCAATTGGTCGGTAGTTCAGAGGATTAGAAGATTCCTTGCCTGGTTTTAAGATTGGGATCACAATAGCGTCCCGCCATTGTGAAGGGTATTTTTGTTCTATCCATATTCTATTAAATAATTGTAACAGATTTGAAAGAGAAGTTGCATTCAGATGGCGGAGCATATTGTATGTTATTCCATCAGGCCCAGGACTGGTATCATGGGCATGAGATAATGCTTTTTTTAGCTCAAATATCCGAAACTCACAATTATATGGAGAAGTATTTCGGTCATTAAAACGTAAAGGCAACCGTTCCGCGCGATTCTTAATTCTCAGAAAATCGGGGTTATATGAATCAATTGCTGAAACTTGTGCAAATGATTGACCGAGAATGTTGGCTACGTCTAATGGGGCAGAATACTTCACATTCCCTCTGTTTAAAACAGGAATGGAAGAGTTATTATATATACCATTAGCAGCCTTTACTTTTCTCCACAGAACTTTGCTGGATATAGAAGATGTGATAGAGGATATGAATTTTATCCAGGATTCCCTCTGACTACGACGACGTATGCGGCGAGCTAGTGCTTTGGCTTTTTTAAAAGCAATAAGGTTCTCTGTGGTAGGATACCTTCGAAATAAGTTCCATAACTTTTTCTGTTGTTTGTGGCTGTCGCGACAAGCTTCATCCCACCACGGTCTGCGAAAAATTCTTACGCGTGATGGACTTTTCGGAATAGTGGAAGTTGCGGCACCAATTATAACGTCAGTGACATTCTGTATAGCTTCAGAAATGTCTGTGATATTGGTCATAGTCTCGGTGATATCTGCTAATCGCGAAAAAGACTCCCAGTCTGCCCGCTGGAATAGAAAACGCGGAGGACAATAAGTCGCACCGCCGCTATCAGCATGGGAGACAATAATAGGAAAGTGGTCGCTATTATGTAATTCGTTGCTAACATTAAAGTTTAGCAACGGCAGAAGTTCGGGTGAGCAGATGGCCAAATCAAGAGTATGGAAGCTTCGTGTGGGCTCGTGAAAGTATGTTTTCTCTTCGTTGTTAAGTAAACAGAGACAGTTATTGGCAATAAACTGCTCAATCTGTCTCCCACGAGAGTTTGTACTATTTGAACCCCACAAAGTATTATGTCCGTTAAAATCACCGAATATCAAAAAAGGCGGATGAAGCTGGTCCACTAAATTGTCAAGTTCTTGCTGACGGATGACATCATGAGGCGGTAAGTAAATGCAACAGACTGTGACTAATGTTCGTACGTGAACTTGTACAGCCACAGCCTGCAGAGAGGTATGCAAATTTAGTTGTGAGCTCGGATATAGATTTGAAGTGAAGATACAGACACCTCCAGAACTATGAGATCCTGTGTCTGTATCTTTCCGAATACAATTATAACCTCGCAATTTAATTGGGATGCTTGGTGTCAAAAAGGTCTCTTGAACACCAATGCAAACAGGATGATATTTGTTTAAAATGGATTTTATGTCAGGAAGTTTGGACCGGAGGCCGCGACAATTCCATGAGAGGAAGGTACCCATTAAGAGTCTGTTTTTGAAGGAGAGTGTGTGGAAACATTTGCTGGAGTTGCTTGATCTTCGCAACTCATGTCAAGTTCCGATTCATCCTCAGATGGGTGCAATTTAATATCGGGGTTATTGGATATGCCACCAAATATGGACGTCAAGTCCTTGTGGGCAACACCCTGCGTCGCTAACCCCAATGCGACGGAATTCTTCAAGGTCGATTTCTTTAATTTCATAGGAATATCTTTTCCTGAAAGGCCGCGTTTCGCAAGATTTAACGTCAGTGAAGTTTGAGATTTTGACTTTGATTTCCGTTTTGGTTTAGGTGGTGCAGGAGTTTCATGAATACTGTTCATAGATTGTTCTGTATCAGAATCTGTTATTTTTTCCGCGGTTTTTGTTTTTGTTGTAAGTGCTACACATTTTTGACAGGAACAATTTTTGCAAAATGTTTTTTGTACTATTGAAGCATAACTGATGCCAGGGGTTGGAGTCTGAGCTTTAATTCTACGCCTGGCCTCCGGAAACGATAAATTTTCTTTTATTTTAAGTGCTGTAACTTCTTTTTCTAATTTCCAGCGTTGGCAAATGCGAGAATAGGATGGATGATCCCCATTGCAGTTGACGCATTTTTCTTTTGAGTCACACTGCTGACTGTCGTGACCCTTTTCTGCACAACGGGCACAGGTTAGTGACCCGCGGCAATTTGCCTTTGAGTGGCCAAAGCGCTGGCATTGAAAGCATCTGAGTGGGTTAGGAATGTAAGGCCTCACTGGTAGTTTTATGTATCCTGCGTAAGCAAATTCAGGTAAGTTTGGAGTCTTAAACGATAAAATATGATGCTTCGTTTCAAGACGTTGTCCATCACGCCAAATTGTGATACGGCGGACGTCTACAACTCCTTGCGATTTCATTTCATGTATAATTTCCTCAACAGGGATATTTAGCAGCTCACCGCAGGTAATAACACCTTTAGACATATTTAAAGAAGTATGAGGTTTTACAGAAATAGATATTGTAGCCAAAGCCTTTAATTTTTGCATCTGCTGGGCTTGCTTTCGAGAATTAACCTCTACTAACAAGTCACCAGAGCGCATCTTTTTGATTGAAGTAACTTCACCGACAGTTGCTGTAATGGCTTTTTGGACCAGAAATGGCGACACTGTTTGAAATGTTTCATTCGATTCCGATTTACGTGTCACGACGAAAAACCTATCAAAATAGTTAGTTGTATTTTGTACTGGAACAATACGACGCCCACTGAAGGGACCCTTTTTGGGAGGAGCCATGCGATATGGTGAATGATTCAGGCCCGACGGCACCGCCCACCACGGAGCCCAACAAGGGAAGGCAGCCACCGGCTCTGGCCATTCCCAGCCTCGGCACTTACCTTGGTGCTAGCCGGAACCTATACGCTCGGAGTTACCCCCGGGGACAGTGACCACCCTTAACGCCAAGCCCAAGGAGTAACCCCTTTGCTTGATCCCTAGCAGACTAGCCACTCAGGTGACTAGGTACCAGCCGATTGATACACCGGGGACCACAGTGCACCACCCGTCTTTCAAATGGGTCGCCACGCACGGCCAACACGTGGGACATTTGCTGTCCATGAGAAGCAAGAAGCAAACAGAGCGGCGACAGCTTCTCATGGAGAGCTCCCTCGCTTGCCGTCGAGGGAAGGAAAGACATAGCAGACAGCAGAAGGCGGAGAGGAGAGCGAACTGAAAGGGAGTAAAGATCCCTGGGAACCTCGGGATTGGGACACCCGTACTCACCTATAGTAGGCGAGCCCCTGAGGGGTTGCAGCTCCAATATCACTATCCTTCCTTACTGAGTTATATCCTCGCAATTTTAAATAAGTATTTGGTTTCAAGAAAGTTTCTTGAAGTGCAATACAAATAGGGTGTGTCGCATTGATAAGAGCTTTAAGATCTGCAAGTTTCGACCTGATGCCGCGACAATTCCAAGAGAGGAAAGAAACCATTAAACGGCTTTAGGGGGGAACTTTATTAATGACAGTATGTGGAGTTGCTTGCTGATCGCAACTCATTTGGATATCTTCTTCATCCTCTGAAGGATGGATTTTTAATAGCTCTGTACTTGTCGATGGATTACCAAACAAAGATGGTAAATCCTTGGTAGCGAGACCAGCTTTTCCCAGTTCTAGAGCAATTGATCTTTTTGATTTCAAATCTTTAAGAGAAGATCCCTGTTTCGAATGTTTTAAAGCAAGTGATCTTTGAGATTTAGACATTTTTTTCTTGTTTACCTTGTTTGGCCGTTGTTCTGCTATTGGAGTATCAGGGATTCGATCTGAATCAGTATCAGTTGTTACAATAACAACACGTTTAGTTTGTGTTGCAGATACTGAAACAGATTTTTTAATGACAGATGCATAGCTTTTCCCTTCTGTGGGAGTTTGAGCTTGCACCAGGCGTTTAGCTTCAGGAAATGTTATGTTGTTTTTCACTTTAGTAGTGACAATTTCTTTCTCAAGTTTCCATTTAGGGCAAGAGCGAGAATAAGAAGTATGCTCACCCCTGCAATTCACACATTTTTCATTAGATGTGCATTCAGAGCTCTCGTGGCCGGCTACTGCACAACGGGCGCAGGTAAGTGTCCCGCGGCAATTAGCTTTTGAGTGGCCAAAACGCTGGCAATTAAAGCACCTCAAAGGATTCGGTATAAAAGGCTTTACTGGCAATTTCATATAGCCTGCCTTTATAGTCTCAGGTAACTTGGGAGAATTGAATGTCAAAATTAAATGTTTGGTTGGAAGGAGCTGTCCATCTCGTCGAATATTGATGCGACGCACATGAGTCACTCCTTCAGGTTTAAGCTCATCAGTAATTTTTTCCAAAGTATCATTTAGTAATTCTCTGCAGGTTATCACACCTTTAGAGGAATTGAGAGTTCGATGAGTAGTGACATTGATTTGTATTGTTGCTAACGCCTTTAGTTTTAAAATTTGTTGAGCTTGTTTACGAGAATTTACCTCAACAAGTAAATCTCCAGAACGCAGCTTTCGTATGGAAGTAACTTCGCCAATAGTGCTTACAATGGCCTTTTGAACAAGAAACGGCGATACCGAATTAAATGTTTCTTTTTCATTTGAAACTCTCTGGATAACAAAAAATTTATCAAAGGTTTGAATTTTTAAAGAATTTTCAATGTGATGCGTAAGTTTAGATTTCCCCATATGATATTGAAGATGATTCGGGCCCGACGGCATCGCCCACCACGGAGCCCAACAAGGGATGGCAGTTACCGGCTCTGGGCATTCCCAACCTCGGCACTTGCCATAATGCTAGCCGGAACCTATACGTTGGGAGTCACCCCCGGGGACAGTGACCACCCTTAACGCCAAGCCCAAGGAGTGACCCCTTCACTTGATCCCTAGCAAACCAACCACTCAGGTGGCTAGCTACCAGCCGATTGATGCACAGGGGACCACAGTGCACCACCCGTCTTTCAAATGGGTTGCCACGCACGGCCAACACGTGGGGTTTTGGCTGTCCATGAGAAGCAAGAAGCAAACAGAGCGGCGACAGCTTCTCATGGAGAGCTCCCTCGCTTGCCGTCGAGGGATAGAAGAGATACAGCAGACAGCAGAAGGTGTAGAGGAGATTAAACATAAATGGAGTAAAGGTCCCTGGGAACCTCGGGATTGGGACACCCGTACTCACTCTTAAAGGCTTAGCCATGAACGTTTCTTCAGTTAAATGGCTTTCTTTAAAGCCTTTTTTTCACTTATTTATATTTTATAGACAAATATTTTCTCTTCTGTTTGAAATGTATTACTTTTAAGCAAATGCTTACTTAATAAATTTAATGAGGTAAAAACAGTAGACTCTAAGACATTATATGTCGTAAATTCTGAATTTTAGAATTGTAAAAATTGCGTAAAGAGGCCCGAAATCTATTGTAAGGCTTCGCAAAATGTGTGCTGAGCGAGCTCATTATCTTCTGTAATAAGTCTTCTTTTTGCAGAATACAGCGTTCTAATACTATTCAAATGTTGTTAAATTTCACATTTATCACTGAATATAACTGATATAGTTCCAAAATTATATTTCCTAAATTTTATAAATTTATTTCACTTTTGCAGTATCATCATAAGATATCAAAAATTCCTGGTAAATAAATATACAATTCAAATGTCTTCATTTATCTAACGGTAATATCTTTAATCCAATTTCTCCAGTTAACTGTTGAATGAGTAATTCAAATATAAATTAAGTCATATCCTCCTAAATTCTGCGTCAACCACTCAACTAGTTTCATCTGAATCTTTCATTTGATTCCTCATCATTTTTGAGTATTCATTCAAAGAGGGACTTCCCTTTGTATTCACTAATTTCTGGCAACATTCTCATTTTTGCGCTAAGATTTGGTATAATTCACGTCCCTTTTTTTCGCACTCTCCTAATATCTACTTCCATATTTACACCAGTAAGAACACATTTTATTCCTTGAATCAAGTTCCTAACCTTCTAGCTTATACGTATCACTAGGTAACCCAGCCACGTAATTCATTTTTGCATTCGAATATCATATTATTATCTAATATCATACCATATCGCAATAACTTAACCTTCGGAACTCTAAGGGCATGTCCATTTGACCTCATCCAGTTATTTTGCTTCCTTTTTTTTTTCGTGTAAAAAGTGCATACTAAAGCTATTTCCTCTTCTATATAGTGGTCTCTTTCAGAATTTCGTTAACTTAGTAAACTTTGCAAACATTTAAAAATTGCTATTCATAAAAGTTGCATCAAAAAGAAGTTGGTTTGTTGTTTGTTCTGGAGCAACAAATGTACGTATGTATGTATGTATGCATACATCTATGTACGTATGTATGTATGTATGCATACATCTATGTACGTATGTATGTATTGATTGTTTGAAGAATAAGCAGTAAAACTGGAGGCAGTTGTGATTCCTTTTTCCCTTTTTTTTACTTATTTAAAATTAGGTTCTGCTTGGGTAATCTAAGGATTACAATTTTCTGTTTGTAGTAAATTCTGATTGTCAATATTATGTTAATATTTATATGTTGATGAATTTTTTTTTCTAACTAATCAGTCTAGTAATTTTCATAAACCAAAGATGAAAGAAAAACTAATTTTGTTTTAGCATTCAAAGAGAAAAAGACAATTTTCACCATGGATATATAAATGATAAGTCTTTCTACTTTCAGATGATAATTCAATACATTTTACATTTAACCATTGAATAAAGACTTTTTTGCTTAGTTTTTTTTTTTGAAGCCAAAGAAAAAATAAGAAACGAAATTCCACAAACCAATTCAATCCCAGTTTAACTTCCAACCTTAACGAGATTTCCCTTGTCCCTAAAACCGAAGATCCGCATTCAATTCTGGCTGAGGTATTTCAAAAATGATGTATGGTATCCGAAATATAAGTCATGGGCTTAAATAGAAACAAGAGCAGGCATACGAAATCGCAATAACATTGGAAGTTACCGCCTTTGTATATTCCGCCTAAGAATACGTCAAACGAAATGTTTCCGATTCTCTTTTCGTTCGAATTTTGAATAAAAGGACATGGAAAAAAATATTGTTTCGAGGGGGTTCAGTTTGAAAGAAATAGGTGGGGCTTTATGGTTTTGTGTTCTGAAATTATTCAGGAAGAGCATTATTTCGTCTGATATGTTGTCTTAAAAGGAATAAAGCAAAATTCTTCGCATAAAAGGCGTATGTCCTTTTGTCTAATCCTATTCCTGAAAGTAATACATTTTTAGAACTGCTTTGTTGGACCTTGAGGTTTGATCTGCTTTTCTCTTTGTAGTCCATATCCTTCCTTTTACATTAAGAAATATTTCTATATATTCGTCGATTTTCTTGCTCTAGAATAAAGAGTGTGGATTTTAATTCATATAAAGGCTGGCAATAATATATGAATGGGAATAATAAATAAATGGAAATAATAAAATATTAATTAACTCTTTCAAATTTTTTTTAATTCAAGTGAAGTGCTGGAAAAAATAATCATATTAGGATCAATAAGATTTTAACTTTCTTCTATTAATGATTTGTGGATTTTGTGGATTTTATTGGCACAAGAGCCATGATATTGGCTATACTGCGCCAAACTGTGTTTTTCAGGATTAAATTATAAAATTTCAGCTATAAAAAAACAACTTTTGAGAAAGATGAAGAAAACTTAAATATGTGGATAAAAACCTATTGATTTCAAAAATGCAAAAATTTGAACATGTGGAGTCTTACCAAGCAAGAAAGGTAATGGAGTATTCGTATTTTGAAAGAAGTGCAATCGTTGAGCATTGAAATTTGGACATTCCGACAATATATGTTGGACAGACATTTGACAGTCACACTGGGAACATAGAGGTGGTTGTTCACCTAGTAACAAGTGGAGATGGGTGAATCTCGTATGTCCAATGCGTAAACGAGTTAATACCGTGTCTGCTTTTCGATTAGGTAATGAAGGCCACGGTTGTACATGAGGTTTAATAGTATGTAGTTTATTGTTAGTTTCAAGGTCCCACTGAGCTTGCCATTTGGAATAAAGAAGCCTTTTAGTGTGTTTATTTAAGTCGCTTACAGGAATAGATTTGACCGCTGGAATACTTGCCAATTTAGCAGCCTTGTCTGCCTCCTCATTGCCCAGAATTCCTACATGAGAGGGTACCCAACAGAATAGAATAATAAAATCCCGAGAAGTCAGTTTGTTAAAAATATCTAGAATTTTGAAAACCAAAGGATGATTATGACGATGAAGATAAAATGATTTTAGCGATTGTAACACACATAGAGAGTCGGTATAAATAATAAACTTTTTTGCTTGTCTCTCTGAAATTTCTTCTAATGCATATAAAACCGCAGTTATTTCTGCCGTAAAAATTGAACAAAAGGAATGAAGTGTAAAAGAAATGACTGTATCTGGTAAGACAACAGCGAAAGAGACATGATTAGATGATTTTGACCCATCGGTATAAATTGGAAGAAAGTCTTTGTATTGCTGTCTGTGTTCAAGGAAAATTTGCTGATAAATAACTTCTGTTGTCTCAGATTTGCTAAAAGTGTTGAATGGGTTTAAAAATTGCATATTAAGATTTTTCCAAGGTGGAAAGTCATTTACCATCTGTGGGGTAACGTGTAGGTTAAGTAGATTTTCTGAAAGGAAGTT
The DNA here is from genome assembly GCF_947563725.1 of Argiope bruennichi. Lineage (NCBI taxonomy): Eukaryota > Metazoa > Arthropoda > Arachnida > Araneae > Araneidae > Argiope > Argiope bruennichi. The sequence continues at coordinate 134,368,861 of NC_079163.1, forward strand.
TTGGACTCTTGTAAAAAACACTGGTACGGACGACTTTCTAGCCTCTTGCAGTCTAACTAAGTAAGGGCGAAGTTTAAAATCATAAAATGGATGATTCATGTTTGACTGAATTCTAAAATAATAATTCAAAGACAGCATTCGTCTTCTTACATCAAGGGAAGGTTCGTAACATTCGATATAAAGGCTTTTCACAGGGGATGTCCTAAATGCTCCAGAACAAAGTCTGAGTGCTGTGTGATGAACAGGGTCCAGTTTAATTAAAACACTTTTTCTGGCAGATCCATAAATTTCGCTGCCGTAATCCAACTTAGAGAGCACCGTGGCTTTATATATTTTTATCAAAGAGTCTCTATCGGCTCCCCAAGATGTAGATGACAAGACTTTTACAATATTCAAAGATTTTTCGCATTTTTTCCGTAATGATTTTACATGAGGGAGAAAGGTTAGCTTTTTGTCAAAGATTACACCTAAGAAGCGGATCTCGTCTAAAAATGGAATGATTTCCTCATTTAATTTGATTTCTGGGTTAGAGTGTAAATTTCTTTTACGGCAAAAGTGAACTCCCGCAGTTTTTGATGTAGAAATATTAAAACCATTATTATTGCACCATTCTGTGATACTATTAACTGCAATCTGCAACTGTCGTTGTATAAAATTCATATTTATCCCCGTACATGAAATGTAGAGGTCGTCAACGTATAAATGGCCCTTCACAGTAGGCGATAGTTGTCTTAGAATACTATTCATTTTTAAAATGAAAAGCGTCACACTTAAAACGCTGCCCTGAGGGACACCCTCCTCTTGGATGAAGAAGTCTGAAAATTCGGACTGCACTTTAACTTGAAATTTCCTGAGTTTCAAAAAATTCCTTATAAAAATAGGTAGGTTTCCTCTTAGTCCATGATCATGCAAATCTTTCAAAATCCCGTATCGCCAGGTCCGATCATATGCCTTTTCGATGTCGAAAAATATGGCTACTAAGTGTTTTCTTTGTAAAAAAGAGAGGCGGATGTCTGTTTCAAGTGCCAGAAGATTATCGGTGGTGCTACGACCCCTCCGAAATCCACTCTGAGATGGATGAAGAATATTATTGTTTTCCAGGTAATAGATTAGTCTGCGATTAATCATCCGCTCAAGTAATTTACAGAGGCAACAGGTTAAAGCAATGGGACGATAGTTTGATGGATTCTGAGGATCTTTTCCTGGTTTCAACAAAGGAATTATTATTGCGTTTAGCCAAATAGTAGGAAAGTATTGTTCGCGCCATATACGATTGTAGAAAAGTAATAAGGCTTTTTGAGACTCGACTGTTAAATGTTTGATCATGGAGTAGCTAATATTGTCCGGTCCTGGAGAAGAGTTGTGGACACTAGATAAACATGATTGCAATTCCAAAAATGTAGATCGCAGTTGTAGGGCAACGTAGTCTGAGAATTAAAATTTAACGCTTGTTTTTCTGCATTCTTTTTGTAATTCAAAATTTGAGAAGGGTAATTTTGGCTGTTAGAAGTATGCGCGAAAGTTGAAGCAATGCAATTTGCAATATCTTTTAAGGATGAAATTGTATTTCCTTTATGTACTAGAATAGAAACGGCGTTAGTGTGGGAAACACCTGAAGCTCTTTTTACTTTATTCCACAAAGAACGGCTGGATATTTTAGAGGTGATATTGGATACAAAGTTTTGCCAAGAAATTCTTCGACTGCGTCGTTGAATTTTCCTGGATTCTGCTCTGGTCTTTTTAAAATAGATAAAATTTTGTGTGGTGGGGTATCTTCGAAAAATACTCCAGGCCTTTTTCTGTTTTTTGTAAGCCTGTTGGCAATCGGCATTCCACCAGGGCTTGTTCTTTTTCCTTCGAATGCCAGACGTTTTTGGGATAGAATTGTCTGCCGAGTCGATTATAGTGTTGACAATATGTTTCAATGCTTCCTCAATAGTTGAAGATTTAATTATGTGAGAATTAATATTAGCCAGGGTGGTGAATTTCTGCCAGTCTGCTGCATTTAAAACATATTTAGGAGGATGATAAGAACCAGTGATACTGTGTCTATTATCTGTTAAAAGTAAAGGAAAGTGGTCACTATTATATAGATCATTGTCAACCGTTAAATTTAGAAAAGGTAGGAGTGCTGGGGAACAAATTGCCAGATCAATTGAATGGAATGTTCGCGTTGGTAAGTGAAAATGTGTTTTCTCATCTGTATTTAAAAGGCATAAATTATGGTCAACAAGCAGTTGTTCGATTTTTTGACCTCGTGTGTTTGAATTACAGCTACCCCATAAAGTGTTGTGACCGTTAAAGTCTCCCAAAATAATGAACGGAGATGGGAGTTGGGAAATTAAGTTATTCAGATCTGTTTGATTAACTGTATCATTGGGAGGCAAGTAGAGACTGCAAATGGTGATCAAAGATTGCACATGAACGCGGATTGCCACTGCCTGAAGATTAGTGTTCAGAATCAAAGGTATGGTTGGGATATTACTCGCTGTAAGAATTGCAACGCCACCAGACGCTCTATTTTGCCGATGGTGCTTACTAAAAATTTGGTAATTAGGAATATTATTTTTATCTGTTTTAAGATACGTCTCTTGTAGTGCAATACAGGTTGGTTGATATTTATAAATGAGGTCTCTAAGTTCTGAAGACTTATTCATAAACCCTCTGCAATTCCAAGAAATAAATGCAGCCATTAATTACAAACCAAAAACAGAAAAAGGAGAGACTGTCTGAAGAAGATAACAAAGGGAGCTAGAAGTCTCCAGCCTCACTGGTGGACATTTCATCTTCAGATGGATGAACTTTAAAAAGGGAATCACTATCTTCGCCATCATCATTCAAGTTTTTCTTTCGTGAATCTTTTAAAAAATCTTGTCGGGTAGGTGATCGATTTGCATAAGTATTTAAAATATTTTGATCTCTTTTATTGGCTAATAGGCGAACACGTTTGCTGGATTTAGATTCTTTCACTTTCTCTTTATCATTTGACTTCTTCATCATTTTTTTTATTTTCTCGAGCACTTTTTGCATTAGTCTTTACAGGGGATGAATTGTTCTTTGTGGATAAGGATATATTGGGATTATTTGGAGACTTATTAGTTGCCGTCTTTATATCTAATAAATTATTTGTAAGAATTGCAGATGCATTTGCTTGTTCATCCCTGCTAATGGTTGGATAAGGTGGATTTGGTTGAATCGTTGGTACAGGAGTTGAATTGGTAGTTGAATGTGATACGGCGGAGGACGATGAAGCATTCTCCCAAGACTTTTTAATTGCAAGAAGTTCAAGCCAGTCACTTTTTTTAATTGTTATTAGTTCATTATTAACAGGAGAATTTGCTGTTGTAGTTGTTTTAAGATTATTTATGGCAGATGTTGTTTGTTGTGATGGGGGGACTGATGGATTTAGTGCAGATGCATAAGAGAGGTTTGGTTTGGGTGTTCTGTCGGTGACTATTTTTCGAGCATCTGGGAAAGAGAGATTTTTCGTTATTTTAACTGTCAGGATTTCTTTTTCTAATTTATAATGTGGGCATGATCTGGAGTACGAGGGATGATCACCATCGCAGTTATAGCATTTTGTTTCGGTAGAATTGCAGGTGTTGCTTTCGTGGTCTGAACTAGAGCACCGAGCACAAATTTGTTTTCCCCGACAAGCCGTAATTGTATGGCCAAACTTTTGACATTTAAAGCAACGCAAGGGATTAGGTATAAAAGTTTTAACCGGGCAGTTTATATATGCTATTTTAACGGATTTTGGTAATACAGGAGTGTCAAATGTAAGAATGAGATGTTTTGTTGGGAGGTTCAGACCATTTCGTTTGATTGTAATTCGGCGGACTGCTATGACTTTTTGGCTTTTCAGACATTCGAGTATATCTTCTTCCAGATCTTTTTGAAATTCGCTTTCGGAAATTACGCCTCTGGAATGATTGAGTGTGCGATGTGGAGCGACTTTAACATCTATGTTCCCTATTTTTTCTAGTTTCAATATATTTTCCGATTGTTTTATATTCATCACTTCTATTAAAAGTTTTCCGCTGTTCAGTTTTTTAATTGATTTTACCTCTCCGACAAGGGCAGAGATACTTTTATGGATTAAAATGGGAGAGATGTTCTTCAAGTTATTGTTCTCAGAAAATATTACAAAAAATTTTAAAAAAGCATTACTTTGTTGATTAGTAGAAAGACCCATGCGATATGGTGAATGATTCGGGCTCGACGGCACCGCCCACCACGGAGCCCAACAAGGGAAGGCAGCCACCGGCTCTGGCTCACCCCAGCCTCGGCGCTTACCATGGTGCTGATCGAAACCTATACGCTGGGAGTCACCCCCGGGGACAGTGACCACCCTTAACGCCAAGCCCAAGGAGTGACCCCTTCGCTTGATCCCCTTGAGCAGCCCAGTTAAGTGTCTGAGATACCGGCCGATTGATACACCGGGGACCGAAATGTACCACCCGTCTAATGGGTCGCCACGCACGGCAAAACACGTGGGGGTATTTGCTGTCCATGAGAAGCTAGAAGCAAACAGAGCGGCGACAGCTTCTCATGGAGAGCTCCCTCGCCTACCCTCGAGGGAAAGAAAAAAAAAGGCGACAGCAGAAGGCGCAGAGGAGAATAAACCTAAAGGGAGTAAAGATCCCTGGGTACCTCGGGATTGGGACACCCGTACTCACCTATAGTAGGTGAGCCCCTGAGGGGTCTTCTATTAATGAAATGGAATCGTTTGGTTTGGTTTGGTTTGGTTTTTTGGCACAAGGGCCATAGATATGGCCATGCTGCGCCAGACTACGTAAAATTATTTCAAGTTAAAATTTGAAATTCCTTGGTATAGGAGACAGCGTGAAATAAAAATTAATAGTAACAGAAAATTAATTGTTTCAAAACAGAAAGGACAGTAGACTAAATATGTGAATAAAAACCAATTGCTTTTAAAAAGAGTAAAAGGTTATCATGTGGATTTTTTCCAAGTAGAGTAGATAAAATTATGTTATTAGATTTTAAAAAGTGTAAACGCTGTGTGTAAAAATTTGGGCATTCAGAAAGTATATGTTGGACGGACATAATACAGTTACACCGAGAACACATCGGAGCTTGTTCTCCTAACAGCAGATGACGATGAGTATATCGAGTGTGACCCACTCGTAATCTAGTGAGAACCGTATCCGCTTTTCTGTTCATTTGAGAAGGCCAAAGTTCGATGGTAGGTTTAATTCCATGAAGCTTGTTCTCGTTTTCAACATCCCACTCTCTTTGCCATTTGTTTAAAAGAAATATTTTTATGTGCTTTTTCAAGTCTGTCAAAGGTATAGTAGTATTTTTTGTGGCAGTCGCCAATTTGGCAGCTCTGTCGGCTCTCTCGTTGCCCACGATCCCAACATGTGATGGTACCCAACATAATAAAACTTTAAAATCTCGACACGCTAGTTTATTTAAAATATCCAAAACATTTGAAACTAGGGGATGATTATGAAATTGAGGATGAAATGAGTCTAGAGACTTTAATACACTAAGAGAGTCTGTGTAAATGATGAAATGCTTTTGCAGACTATCAGAAATTTCCTCCAATGCATATAAAATGGCAGTTATTTCTGCTGTGAACACTGAACAGTAAGAATTAATTTTAAAAGAAAGCACATTATCTGGTAAAATGACTGAAAAAGATACACTATTAGCTGATTTGGATCCATCTGTATAAATTGGAATAAAGTCAACATAATGCTGCCGGTGTTCAAGAAAGATTTGTTGATAGATGATATCCGATGTGTCAGATTTGGTTAAGCTTGTGAAAGGATTTAAATAATGAAAAACAGGAATTTTCCAAGGAGGGAACTTATTTTTCGGTTGAAGGGTTACGTTTAAATAGAGTTGATTTAAATCTGCAAGAATGTTATGTACTCTCATATGAAATACAGGAATGAAGGATTGCCTGGCTTCGGCTAATCGAATCAAGAATGGTCGCAGCTCAAAATCATGAAATGGATGATTTATGTTCGATTTAATCCTAAAGTAATAGTTCAGAGAAAGCGATTGTCTTCTAGATTCAAGGGCAGGTTCGCAAGTATCAACATACAGGCTTTTAATGGGTGAAGTTCTGAAAGCTCCTGTACATAAACGAAGGGCTGCGTGGTGAATTGGGTCCAATTTTTGCAAAATACTTTTCCTGGCAGAACCATAAATTACAGAGCCATAATCGAGCTTAGAGAGTACAGTCGCCTTGTAAATCTTAAGCATGGAGATTCTATCAGCCCCCCAAGCTGTAGTCGATAATACTTTCAGAATATTTAGGGACCTTTCACATTTTTTCCGCAACTGCTGTATATGAGGCAGAAAGGTAAGCTTTTTGTCAAAGATAACACCTAAAAAACGAAATTCATTGACAAATGGTATATTTTCTCCATTTAATTTTAGTTCAGGGTCCAAATGAATATTGCGTTTACGACAGAAATGAACACAAGCGGTTTTCGATGTAGAAATAGTAAAGCCATTATTGTTACACCATTGAGTAATACTATTGATTGCAATCTGCAGTTGTCTTTGGATAAAATTCATATTCTCTCCTGTACATGATATGTACAGGTCGTCAACATATAACGATCCTTTCACAAAAGGGGATAGTTGTTTTAAAATGTTATTTATTTTTATGATAAAAAGGGTTACGCTTAAAACACTACCCTGGGGAACACCCTCCTCCTGAATAAAAAAATCTGAAAGTTCTGTTTGCACTCTGACCTGAAATTTTCTGAGTTTTAAAAAGTTCTTTATAAAAATGGGAAGATTTCCTCTTAATCCGAGATCATGCAAGTCTTTTAAAATCCCATACCTCCAAGTTCTGTCGTAGGCTTTTTCAATATCAAAAAATATGGCAACTAAGTGTTTTCTCTGTAGAAAAGAGAGGCGAATATCAGTTTCAAGAGCCAAAAGATTATCGATAGTGCAACGACCTTTTCTAAATCCACTCTGGGATGGGTGTAACAATTTATTGTCTTCCAGGTAATAAATTAATCTGTTATTTATCATTCTTTCCAGCACTTTACAAAGACAACTCGTCAAAGCTATTGGACGGTAGTTAGATGGATTAGTCGGATCTTTGCCCGGTTTTAATAGAGGGATAATTACGGCCTGTTGCCAAATTGTGGGAAATTGGTGTTCTCTCCAAATGCGGTTGTACAGATGTAGCAAATTCTTCTGCGACTCTATTGTTAGATGTTTGATCATGGTATAGGTGATATTATCTGGACCAGGTGCAGATTCATGCATCTTTGAGAGGCTTGTTTGAAATTCCCGGAGACTAAAGTCTCAGTTGTAAGATTGATTAATTTTAGAATCAAAATGAAATTTTTGTTTTTCTGCTTTCTTTTTGTTCTCCAAAATCGTAAGGGGGTAATTTTCGCTTCTGCTTGTATGGGCTAAAGATGAAGCGATGGTATTTGCAATATCCTTTAAGGTGGATATTGTTCTTCCATTATCAACTAAAACAGAAACACTATTCGATTGAGAGATACCAGAGATTGTTTTGATTTTATACCAAAGTTTTTTGCTGGATATTGTTGATGTTATGCCGGAAACAAACTTCTGCCATGACGCTCTGCGGCTAAGTCTTTGGATTCTTCTGGATTCTGCTTTTGTCTTTTTAAAAATAATAAAATTTTCGGTTGTGGGTCGTCTGCGGAATATATCCCAAGCCTTCCTTTGTTTCTTATAAGCCTGTTTGCAGTCATCATTCCACCAAGGTTTATTTTGTTTTCTGTAATTACCAGTAGTCTTGGGTATTGATTTATCTGCTGCTTCAATTATGGTTTTGACAATATAATTAAGTGCATCTTCGATAGTGGCAGACCTAATAATTTCAGAATCAATATTGGCTAATGAAGTGAACTTTTGCCAGTTGGCTGCATTTAAAATATATTTAGGTGGCCGGAAATTACTATTTGAATTCTGTCTACTGTCGGTTATAATTAATGGAAAATGGTCACTGTTGTACAGATTATTGTCAACTGTTAAATTCAAAAAAGGCAGGAGAGATGGAGAGCAAATTGCGAGGTCAACTGAATGAAATGTACGTGTGGGTAAATGAAAATGGGTCTTTTCATCAGAGTTTAAGAGACTTAAATTATGATCTGAGAGAATTTTTTCAATCTGTAGACCACGAGAATTACTATCAGAATTACCCCATAAGGGACTATGGCCGTTAAGATCGCCAATAATTATAAAAGGAGGTGGAAGTTGATAAATCAAATTATTAAGATCTATTTGACTGACATTTTCATTTGGAGGTAAGTAAATATTGCAAACGGTAATTAAAGATTGTGTTTGGATACGTATAGCCACAGCCTGCAAATTGGTATTAAGGGCCAATGGCATGGAAGGGGTATCAGCTGCAGCAAGTATTGCAACACCACCAGAAACACGTTCTTGGATATTATGTTTACTATAAATTTTATAATGACGGATATTATGTTTGTCTGTTTTGAGGTAAGTCTCTTGCAGTGCAATAATGGCGGGGTGATGTTTGTTAATAAGATCCTTTAATTCAGCATTCTTGTTTTGAAAACCACGACAGTTCCAAGAAATGAAAGAGGCCATGAAAGAAAAAAACACAAAAGGGGAACACCGCCTGAGACAGAATAAAAACCACTAAGGAGAGGTGGGAAGGACTTCGCTGTCGCTGGTAAGCATTTCATCATCAGACAGATGCACTTGGAGGAGGGGATCTTTATTATGTTCTTCACTCGTTTTTTTAATAGAATCCTTCAAAAAATCTTCTTTAGTAGGGACACTATTTGTAAGAGAATTTATAATGTCTTGATCTCTTTTCTCAGCAAGTCTTCTTGCGCGTTTCGCAGATTTTGATTCTTTTAATTTTACCAATTCAGTAGATTTTTGTTCCAGTTTTTTTTATCTTCTCGAGCTTTTTTAGAATTTCTTTTTAATGGAGAACCCCCTTTTGAAGAAGGCGTATTGGAGATGGGAGATTTATCTGATGCATTATTGATAATTGATGAAACCGTTGTAGAAGATGCAAGAATATTTGATTGTAATTCTCTAATATCAACTGCAGAGGAAGCAACAGTTGGAGGAATTATTTGTGCAATTGCTTGGTTGGTAGGATTCTGGGACATGGTAGAAGCAGAAGAAGTTTTTTCCCATGATTTTTTTATCTCAAGCAGTGCTAGCCAGTCGCTTTTCTTTATTGTAATTGTTTCATTATCTACTGAAGGATGTGTGGTTGCAAATGCTGTAAAAGTGGAACCTGTTTGATCATTTCTTAATTTTTTCTCAGAAATTGTTTGCGAGGGATTTAAAGCTGCTGAATAGGAGAGACCTGGTTGGGGGGTTCTATCGTTTACTATTTTCCGCGCTTCTGGAAATGAAATGTTTCGGGTAATTTTAACCGTTTGTATCTCTTTCTCTTGTTTGTATCGTGGGCAGGATTTTGAATAAGCTGGATGTTCTGCGGAACAGTTGCAACATTTTGGTATGGTAGATGAGCAGGCATTACTTTCATGGTCTGGAAGAGAGCAGAAAGCACATATTTGTTTAGAAGATTTACAGGCTGTTATTGTGTGACCAAATTTTTGACATTTAAAACACCGAAGTGGATTTGGTATGTAATGTTTAACAGGACAATTAATGTAAGCAATTTCGACAGATTTCGGCAACACAGGAGTATCAAATGTAAGTATTATATGTTTTGTCGGGAAATTTTGATTATTTCTTTTTATTGATATTCTACGAACTGATATGACTTTTTGTGCTTTGAGAGCGTCAAGGATATCTTCTTCAGTATCCCTGTTAAATTCACTTTGTGAAATAACACCTCTTGAATGGTTTAATGTCCGATGTGGACTGACATTAACTTCAATATTTGCTATTTTTTCAAGTTTTGATATATTTTCAGATTGTTTTGAATTTGCAATTTCAACAAGTAGGTTTCCACCGTTTAGTTTCTTGATAGATTTCACTTCTCCAACCATTGAAAGAATAGTTTTTTGAATTAAAATAGGAGATAAATTATTTAAAGTATTTTTTTCAGCACTGATAACAAAAAATTTCGGATAAGCATTACTAATGTGTGAATTAAAAGTTGCCATGCGACATCGGAAAAGATTCGGGCCCGACGGCATCGCCCACCACGGAGCCCAACATGGGATGGTAGTTACCGGCTCTGGAAAATCCCAACCTTGGCACTTGCCATAATGCTAGCCGGAGCCTATACGCTCGGAGTCACCCCCGGGGACAGTGACCACCCTTAACGCCAAGCCCAAGGAGTGACCCCTTAGCTTGATCCCCTTGAGCAGCCCAGTCATAAGTCTAGGATACCGGCCGATAGATACACCGGGGACCGAAATGTACCACCCGTCTAATGGGTCGCCACGCACGGCCAACACGTGGGGTTTTTGGCTGTCCATGAGAAGCAAGAAGCAAACAGAGTGGCAACAGCTTCTCATGGAGAGCTCCCTCGCTTGCCGTCGAGGGATAGAAGAGATACAGCAGACAGCAGAAGGTGTAGAGGAGATTAAACATAAATGGAGTAAAGGTCCCTGGGAACCTCGGGATTGGGACACCCGTACTCACCTATAGTAGGTGAGCCCCTGAGGGGAAAATGGAATCGTAATCGCTTGATATGCATTAAATCACGCGCTATTCATTGCACATCTTACCGCAGGAAAAAGCGCTCGATGAATTCTTCTGCCCAGCTTAAACTAAGGTATATTGTAATATTAGATGCTTATAGTGTAATATTAGATGTAATATTAGAGTTCTTTAACAGCATTCAACTATAATTTATTTCTGATATTTAAGGCTTAACTCTCGTTGAGTTAATATTGTTCTCTCTAAGAACAACTTTTAGAAAGATTCGTTATACAATACATAGGTGTGACATATAAAAGAAATGCATGCATAATATGCATTTATCAAATGCTGTTTGCACATCTTATTTGTCTATAAGATCTAGGAGAAAATTTTTTCTATGGGAAATCATAACATGTATACAATGGACTTTATGTACGCCTACAGAAAGAAATCCATGAGATTAAGGTCGGGGAATCATGGTAACCAAGCGACAGCTTCTTCTAAATCTGTGGTAATAAAAATAGCCTCTTATACCTTCCAAACAATGAATGGCTTGGCAGAAGTTCTTTTAGGAAGTGTTCTCAATCCTTGCGTACCACTGCTGTATGTTATGTTATGTTATGTTAATTCCAGTTTTATGGCACAAGGGCCACATATGGCCATGCTACGCCAAAACATGTGGTTAGAGCTGTGAATAAAAGGTAAAATTTTAAATATCATAATTGAAAAATGTTCTTAAAAGCATAAAGTCCAGTATAAAAGAATCGGAACAAATATAAAAGCTAAAAAATTTCAAATGTGAGGGTAAAAACCAATGGTCTTCAAATATTTAAAGATGTTACAATGGGGACGTTCTCCCACCAAGTCACAAATATGTGGTGACGATGCACCAAAAAAATGTAATCGATGGTGATTAAAAGAGTAGCATTCAGTTAAAATATGGATGACCGTATAATCAACATTGCATGATGTACATAAAGGACATCTTTCACCCAACAAAAGATGTTTATGAGTGAATCGGGTGTGGCCGATGCGGAGTCGGGTCAATTTGACATCGAGATCACGCACCGGAACAATTGGCCATGGTTTTATGTTGGGTTTTATATTATGCAATTTATTTGAGATTTGAGAATCCCAAAATGTTTGCCATTGCATGCGTATGTACGAGATATAACTCTTCTTTATATCACAATAAGGAATTGGCCGCCGCAATAAAGTGGATGCTGCTTTTGCCGCATTATCAGCAATTTCGTTTCCAATTATACCGACGTGACCAGGAATCCAACAAAATAAAATCTGAATATTCCTGGAATTCAGTGCTCGTAAAAGATGAAGTATATCCCAAACCAAAGGATGCTTAGAATTTTGAGGTTGGTTGAGAGAAACAAGAGCGTTCATACTGTCTGAGTATAAACAAAATTTACGATCATGTAAACTTGAAACTTTCTCAAGCGCGAGTAAAATCGCCGTTAGCTCAGCTGTGAAAAATGAACACGAGTTTCGCAAGCGGCAACTAAATGTTTCTTGAGAAATGACAACCGAGCAGCCAACATGACCAGTTGTTTTTGAACCATCTGTAAAGATGGGAATGTATGCAGAAAATTTATCACGATGATTTAAATACAGCTTTTGGATTGGTTGTTTGTTTGTTTTATTGGCACAAGAGCCAGTGTAGGCTATACTGCGCCAGACGTATGGTTAATAAATTTTTTCCTAATACAACCTAAAAAAATGACTTTAATAGGAATAAAAGATGCATTAAAAGCCGACGTTAGAATTAAAACGAAAAGGTGGAAAGTTGAACAAATTTAAAATTATGAAGTTTAAATGGAATTGTAAAAACCAATTGCCTTAATAAATTTAAAAAGGTTTTTGTGAGGATTCTCTCCCAACAGTGATGGCATGTCTAGTGATGAGGAGTTAAAATACCGTAAACGATGAAAATTAAAATCAGGACATTCAATAAAAATATGACGAATTGTTAAAAGCACTTGGCATCTCGAACAAAGAGGAGCCTGATCACCAAATAGAAGATATTTGTGAGTAATACGAGTATGACCAATGCGGAGTCTAGTCAATTTGACATCGAGCTCACGCACTGGATGAGAGGGCCAGGATGTAATTGTTGGTTTTATGCTATGCAATTTATTATTTATCTGCTGATTCCATGATTGTTGCCATAACGAATAAATATGTTTTAAATAAAGGTTCTTTGCGTCGGAGAAGGGTATTTCATGCTGCATAAACAAAGTTGCTGTTTTAGCAGCGTTATCCGCCAGCTCATTTCCGATTATTCCGACATGACTTGGGACCCAGCAGAATAATAATTCATAGTCTCTATTCTTTAGAGTCCTCAAAAGATCCAAGATTTCCAAGGCAATCGGATGAGGCCGACTATGAAAATGGGAAAGAGTTTCTAGGGAACTCATGCTGTCAGTATAAACACAAAATTTGCGTTCAGAGCTTTGAGAAATTTTCTGTAAGGCATAGAAAATTGCTAATAATTCGGTAGACAAAACAGAAAGGCATGTATGTAGACTGTAGCCGAATGTTTGTGTTTCAAACACAATACCACACCCAACATGATCATCTGACCTAGAACCATCTGTAAAAATAGGTATATAGGATGAAAACTGACAGCGATGATAACCGAAAAGTATTTTAAAAACCACAGGGGCCGTTGTAGACTTTTCGAACCCACAGAATGGGTTTAAGAAGAAAAATTCAGGAATATCCCAAGGTGGAAATGAAAATAAATCAAATGACTGAATATCTATATCACTTAGTTCAGAATCAGCGAGAAGCAATTTTACTCGTTCACAAAAAGGAAGAATGTTAGATGGACGGGCTGCGTAAAATCTCCGAAGCCGAGCGGGGAACATCATAGAAACCAAGGGATGTTTTCGAACGGATAATGACCGGAGGTAATACTGGACATATATTTTTTGGCGCCTCAAATTTAGCGGCAGTTGGTGACATACATTGTAAAGACTTTCGACTGGTGAGGTTCGGAAAGCTCCTGAGCAGATTCTCAGGGCGGTGTGGTGTATAGTATCTAGTCTACGCAAAACGGAGGACCGTGCAGAACCATATACCATACATCCATAATCAATACGGGATAAAATAACTGCTTCATAAATTCGAAGCAACGATGTACGGTCTGCTCCCCAAGAGGTTTTAGAAAGTACTTTTAGAATGTTCATTGACACACTTCTTCCGCAGATATAAAACATGCTGAAGGAAAGTGAGCTCACGATCAAACACTACTCCTAGAAACATTATTTCACCAACCACAGGGATTGAGGTATCCTTAATATTAATTAAAGGGTCCAAGTGAATTTCACGCTTCCGACAAAAGTGAACGCATTTACTTTTTTCAGCGGAAATCTTATGTCCGTTTTCCTCACACCAATCTATTATCTTATTAACTGCAACTTGTAGCTGACGCTCTATTAGGTGCATATTGCAACCTTGACAGGAGATCTGAAGATCATCCACATACAGGGTGCCCTCGACAGACGGTGGTAAAATGTTAAGAATTTGACTAAAATGAATTATAAAGAGCGTTACGCTAAGGACGCTTCCTTGTGGAACCCCCTCAGCTTGAATAAAAGAATCTGAATAACAATTGCCAATTCGAACACGAAATTTTCGCAAAGATAAAAAGTTTTTTAAGAAAATAGGTAAATTTCCCTTAAAACCAAATTTGAAAAGAGTTTTAAGAATGCCAAAGCGCCAGGTACGGTCGTAAGCCTTTTCAACATCAAAGAAAATAGAGACCAGATGATTTCGGCGTACAAATGCGTTGCGGATTTGGGTCTCGAGTAAGACGATATTATCATATGTTGAACGTCCTTTTCGAAAACCACTCTGCAACTGTGGAATGCATTCTTTCCTCTCCAGTTCAAATACAAGACGGGCATTTACCATTCGCTCAAGCGTCTTGCACAGACAACTTGTGAGCGCAATTGGTCTATAATGCAGAGGGTTAGACGAATCTTTCCCGGGTTTGAGGATTGGTATCACAATAGCTTCGTGCCATTGCGACGGGAACCTCTGTTCAATCCATATACGATTGAATAGACGCAGCAGATTAGAGAGAGAGGACGTAGATAAATGGCGAAGCATATTGTATGTAATTCCATCCGGTCCGGCGCTAGTATCATGTACTTTAGATAAGGCCAATAGCAGTTCATGCATGCTGAAATCGGAATTGTAAGAAAGAGATCTTCGGGTGGAAAAACGTAAATTCTTCCGTTCCGCTCGATTCTTAGTCGCCACGAATGCGGGCTGGTATGAATCAGCAGCGGAAACTTGTGCGAATGCTTCCGCGAGAGTATTAGCAACGTCTAATGGAGAGGAAACCGTACCATTTCCTATCTTCAATACAGGGAAAGAAAAATCTTTATAGATTCCGTTTGCAGCCTTCACCTTCTTCCAAAGCAATTTGCTAGAAATAGAGGATGTAATTGACGAGATGAAGCGAATCCATGATTCCCTTTGACACTGTCGGCGAATCCGCCGTGCATTGGCTCTGGCACATTTAAAAGCAATAAGATTCTCTGTTGAAGGGTACCTTCGAAAAATGTTCCATCTTTTCTTTTGTTCTTTGTGGCTGTCACGGCAAGCCTCATTCCACCACGGGCGACGAAATTTTCTTAAACGTGGGGAACATTTGGGGATGGTGTTATTAGCGGCAAATATAATGCAATCAATAACATTTTGCGTTGCCTCCGTAATATCGGAAGTATTAACCATAGTCTCGGTAATTTCTGCCAGCTTTGTGAAAGTAGCCCAATCTGCCCGCTGGAATAGGAAACGTGGTGGATGTAAGGTCGCACCACTTCTATCAGCCTGTGAGATTATTAAAGGGTAGTGATCACTGTTGTAGAGATCTTCACTGACAGCAAAGTTCAAGAATGGCAGTAAGTCAGGAGAGCATATGGCCAAGTCAATACTGTGGAAGCTGCGTGTGGGCGCATGAAAGTATGTCTTCTCGTCATTATTGAGCAGACAGAGACAGTTACTAGTAATAAACTGTTCGATCTGTCGCCCACGAGAATTTGTACTATTCGAACCCCACATAGAACTATGAGCATTGAAATCCCCTATTATCAGTAAAGGTGATGGAAGCTGGTCGATCAAATTGTTAAGGGCCTGTTGGCTAATGACATCATGAGGTGGCAAATAGACACAGCAGACTGTAACCAGTGTTCGGATGTGGACTTGAACTGCTACTGCCTGTAGAGAAGTATGTAAAGTAAGAGGTGTGCTCGGGTATAGATTTGAGGTAAAAATGCAGACACCACCAGAACTATGCCCTGTAGTGCCTGCATCTTTCCGAACACAATTGTAGCCACGTAATTTTAATGGAATATTAGGTGTAATGAAAGTTTCCTGAAGACCAAAACAAACCGGATGAAAGGTATTAATAATGGTCTTGATGTCATGAAGTTTGGAACGAATGCCGCGACAATTCCAAGAAAGGAAGGTACCCATTAAGAGATATGCGTCGCTGAAGAGTTATTAGGCGCAACGACAGGAGTTGCAGAAACTTCGCAACTCATTTCAAATTCAGATTCATCCCCCGAAGGATGAAGTTTGAGGTCGGGACAATTTGGTATGCCACCAAAAATAGACGTCAAGTCTTTATGGGCTATACCTTGACTTGCAAGTCCCAAAGCTACTGAATTTTTAGTAGCCGATTTTTTTAATTTTGCAGAGAGATTTGTTTTCGAAACTCCACGTTTTGCAAGCTTAAGTTTCAGTGATTTATCTGATTTTGATTGTTTTCGTTTACTTGTTTCTGACTTCTTAGTGTCATGATCATTAACAAAAGATTTATCAGTATCGGAATCGGATGAAGGTTTAGAGGATGGTAAGGTATTCTTATTTTTAGTGCAATTTTGACATGCACAGTTTTCACAAAAATTCTTCCGGACAACAGAGGCGTAGCTAATGCCAGGTGAGGGTGTTTGAGAAAGAACTTTCTTTCTTGCTTCTGGGTATGACAATTCTTCTTTAATTTTTACTGCTGTTATTTCCTTTTCAAGTTGCCATCGAGGGCACGAGCGGGAGAAGGACGTATGATCACCTTTGCAATTCACGCACTTTTCCTGTGCGGAACACTCCTGGCTCTCATGTCCTCTCTCAGAACATCGGGCACAAGTTACAGTGCCTCGGCAATTTGCTTTCGAGTGCCCAAAGCGTTGACACTTAAAGCATCTCAAGGGGTTCGGTATATAGGGTCTAACTGGACGCTTAATGTACCCTACATATATAGACTCAGGTAATTTAGGTGACATAAACGTAAGAATGTGATGCTTGGTTTCTATTGTTTCTCCGTCTCGCCTAATCGTAATTCGGCGGACATGGATAACACCTTGGGATTTTAATTCCTTAGTAATTAAATCCACTGGGAGATTTAATATCTCACCACAAGTTATGACACCTTTTGAAGTGTTTAATGACTGATGAGGGGTAACACGAACCGGTATAGTTGCTAAAGCTTTTATTTTTTGCAACTGCTGAGCTTGCTTGCGAGAATTTATCTCTATCAGCAAGTCGCCTGAACGCATCTTGCGGATGGAAGTAGGTTCACCAATTGTGGCATTGATGGCCTTTTGTACCAGAAACGGAGATACTGTTTGAAATGTCTCGTCTTTTTCAGAAACGCGCTTCACGATATAAAAACGATCAAAATGGTTGTCAATATTAAAAGGTTGAGGAATACGTTGCCC
Organism: Argiope bruennichi; assembly: GCF_947563725.1. Taxonomy (NCBI): domain Eukaryota; kingdom Metazoa; phylum Arthropoda; class Arachnida; order Araneae; family Araneidae; genus Argiope; species Argiope bruennichi. Next base: position 134,386,182 of record NC_079163.1, read on the forward strand.
ACTAAAGGGACCCTTCTTGGGAGGAGCCATACGACATTGCTAAAGATTCGGGCCCGACGGCACCGCCCACCACGGAGCCCAACAAGGGAAGGCAATTACCGGCTCTGGTTATTATCAGCCTCGGTATCCACCCTAGTGCTAATCGGTACCTATACGCTGGGAGCTACCCCCGGGGACAGTGACCACCCTTAACGCCAAGCCCAAGGAGTAGCCCCTTCGCTTGATCCCTAGCAGACTAGCCACTGAGGTGACTAGGTACCAGCCGATTGATACACCGGGGACCACAGTGCACCACCCGTCTTTCAAATGGGTCGCCACGCACGGCCAACACGTGGGGTTTTGGCTGTCCATGAGAAGCAAGAAGCAAACAGAGCGGCGACAGCTTCTCATGGAGAGCTCCCTCGCTTGCCGTCGAGGGAAGGAAAGACACAGCAGAAAGCAGAAGGCGTAGAGGAGAGCGAACTGAAAGGGAGTAAAGATCCCTGGGTACCTCGGGATTGGGACACCCGTACTCACCTATAGTAGGTGAGCCCCTGAGGGGATACAGCTTTTGGAAAACAACTGGAGCTGTATTCGCTTTATCATATTGTGAAAAAGGATTATGGAGGGAGATGTCTGGGATATCCCATGGTGGAAATGATATAGAATCTAACTTACAGATTTGTACATCCGAAATTTGAAAATCAGCAAGCATTCTTTTAGTCCTTTCATAGAAAGGAAGGATGTTAGAAGGACGAGCCGTATATAATCTTGACAGTCCAATAGGCATAGTTATATGGCATATAGGATTATTTGAATAACTCTGAAGACGAAAAAAATATTGAGCGCTTAACTGTTTTTGGCGCAAATTCAATGGCATTTGGTTACAAACTACATACAAACTATGCACAGGTGATGTGCGGAAAGCACCAGAACAGATCCGTAAGGCAGAATGATGTATCGTGTTCAAATGTCGTAAAACATTAGAGCGAGCAGTTCCATACACTTCGCATCCATAATCAATACGGGAGAGTATAACAGATTGATAAATGCGAAGTAAAGATGTCCTGTCTGCTCCCCATGATGTTGTTGAGAGGACTTTCAAAATATTGAGGGATTTCTCACACCTCTTTCTCAAATGAAGAACATGAGGAAGGAAGGTGAGTTTTCGATCAAAAATAATCCCCAAAAAATTTACCTCTTGAACTACTGGAATATTAACATCCCGTATATGTATTACAGGATCAGGATGGAGTCCCCGTTTTCGACAAAAATGTACACAACGGCTCTTTTCAGGGGAGATCGTATGCCCATTTCTGTCGCACCAAGCAGTAAGTTTGTTGATAGCTCTCTGAAGTTGCCGTTCTATTAAAGCCATATTAGATCCCTGACAGGAGATCTGCAGATCATCCACGTATAACGTTCCATAAACGGATGATGGTAAAACATGAAGGATTTGACTCAAATGGAGAATAAAAAGGGTGACACTTAAAACACTTCCCTGTGGGACACCCTCATTTTGAATAAAAGCATCGGAAAAAGTATTACCAATACGAACACGAAAAACACGAGTGTTTAAAAAATTCTGTATAAAATTCGGTAGGTTACCCCTAAAGCCGCAGTCAAATAAAACCCGAAGGATTCCGTATCGCCAAGTACGATCATATGCTTTCTGTATATCTAAAAATACAGAAACAAGGTGGTTTCTGTTTACAAACGCGTTACGTATTTGCGACTCAAGATACACAATATTATCAAGAGTAGATCGTCCACGACGAAACCCACTTTGGAATGGCGGGATGCATCCATTTTTCTCCAATTCATGAAGAAGACGCGCATTAATCATGCGCTCAAGGGTTTTGCAAAGGCAACTTGTCAAAGCGATTGGTCTGTAATTTAATGGGTCTTTGGGATCTTTCCCTGCTTTTAAGATGGGAACTACAGTAGCTTCTCGCCACTGGGTTGGAAATAAATTTCCACTCCAAATTCTATTATATAGATAAAGTAGGTGTGTAAGAGATGTTTCATCCAGATGTCGAAGCATACTGTACGTAATTCCATCAGGACCTGGACTAGTATCTCGAGTTTTGGAAAGAGCACTTTTTAATTCATTCATCCGGAATTCGCAGTTATATGGCAGATTCTTTCGGGTCCTGAACTGCAAAATGAATTTCTCAGCTTGTTTCTTTTTTGAAAGAAAGACTGGATTATAAGAACCGTTGCTAGAAACGCCTGCAAAAGTTTCACCAATGGCATTAGCTATGTCAAAAGGCGAAGAGAATGTAGACATTTCTGTATTCAAAACAGGAAAATCGAATTCTTTATAAATACCATTAGCGGCTTTGACCTTTTTCCATAACTGCGCACTAGATATAGTGGATGTTATTGAAGATACATATTTTATCCAGGATTCTCTCTGGCTGTAACGCCGGATACGACGAGCGTTTGCCCTTGCTTTCTTAAATGCTATTAAATTTTCCGTAGTTGGGTACCTGCGGAAAATTCCCCACAACTTTCTTTGTTTTTTATAAGCGTCGCGACAAGCCTCATTCCACCATGGCTTGCAAAATTTTCGTGGGATAGGACATCGTTTAGGTATGGTTGCATCAGCTGCTCCTATAATACAGTTAATTACATTTTGTACAGCATCAGTAATGTTGCTAGAAGTGATCATAGATTCAGTTAACACTGCATTCCTAGTGAATTCAACCCAGTCAGCACGTTGAAAAGCGTACGTTTGTGGAGAATTCATCAAATTGTTACTTTCTGAATGGGATACAATCAAGGGGAAATGATCACTGTTGTAAAGATCACTTGCAATTTCAAAATTCAAAAAGGGAATTAGTGCTGGAGAACAAATAGCCAGATCAAGGGAATGAAACGTAAGTGTGGGCCCGTGAAAGTATGTCTTCTCGTCATTGTTTAGTAGACAGAGACAGTTATCAGAAATGAGTTGTTCAATCTGTCTTCCACGCGAGTTTGTACTCTCAGAACCCCACAAATTACTGTGCCCATTGAAATCACCTAATAATATGAAAGGTGCCGGTAATTGTTCTATCAACATATCAAGATCCTTTTGAGGAATAACATCATTTGGTGGTAGATAAATGCAGCAGACAGTCATCAAGGTTCGAACATGAACCTGCACTGCTACAGCCTGCAAGGATGTGTGAAGAGGAAGGGTGCAACTAGGGTAGAGATTAGATGTCAGTATACAAACTCCACCTGAATTTGCAGCTCCAATATCACTATCCTTCCTTACTGAGTTATATCCTCGCAATTTTAAATAAGCATTTGGTTTCAAGAAAGTTTCTTGAAGTGCAATACAAATAGGGTGTGTCGCATTGATAAGAGCTTTAAGATCTGCAAGTTTCGACCTGATGCCGCGACAATTCCAAGAGAGGAAAGAAACCATTAAACGGCTTTAGGGGGGAACTTTATTAATGACAGTATGTGGAGTTGCTTGCTGATCGCAACTCATTTGGATATCTTCTTCATCCTCTGAAGGATGGATTTTTAATAGCTCTGTACTTGTCGATGGATTACCAAACAAAGATGGTAAATCCTTGGTAGCGAGACCAGCTTTTCCCAGTTCTAGAGCAATTGATCTTTTGGATTTCAAATTTTTAAGAGAAGATCCCTGTTTCGAATGTTTTAATGCAAGGGATCTTTGAGATTTAGACATTTTTTTCTTGTTTACCTTGTTTGGCCGTTGTTCTGCTATTGGAGTATCAGGGATTCGATCTGAATCAGTATCAGTTGTTACAATAACAACACGTTTAGTTTGTGTTCCTGATACCGAAACAGATTTTTTAATCACAGATGCATAGCTTTTCCCTTCTGTGGGAGTTTGAGCTTGCACCAGGCGTTTAGCTTCAGGAAATGTTATATTGTTTTTCACTTTAGTAGTGACAATTTCTTTTTCAAGTTTCCATTTAGGACAAGAGCGAGAATAAAAAGTATGCTCACCCCTGCAATTCACACATTTTTCATTAGATGTGCATTCAGAGCTCTCGTGGCCGGCTACTGCACAACGGGCGCAGGTAAGTGTCCCGCGGCAATTAGCTTTTGAGTGGCCAAAACGCTGGCAATTAAAGCACCTCAAAGGATTCGGTATAAAAGGCTTTACTGGCAATTTCATATAGCCTGCCTTTATAGTCTCAGGTAACTTGGGAGAATTGAACGTCAAAATTAAATGCTTGGTTGGAAGGAGCTGTCCATCTCGTCGAATATTGATGCGACGCACATGAGTCACTCCTTCAGGTTTAAGCTCATCAGTAATTTTTTCCAAGGTATCATTTAGTAATTCTCTGCAGGTTATCACACCTTTAGAGGAATTCAAAGTTCGATGAGTAGTAACATTGATTTGTATTGTTGCTAACGCCTTTAGTTTTAAAATTTGTTGAGCTTGTTTACGAGAATTTACCTCAACAAGTAAATCTCCAGAACGCAGCTTTCGTATGGAAGTAACTTCCCCAATAGTGCTAACAATGACCTTTTGAACAAGAAACGGCGATACCGAATTAAATGTTTCTTTTTCATTTGAAACTCTCTGTATAACAAAAAATTTATCAAATGGTTGAATTTTTATAGTATTTTCAATGTGATGCGTAAGTTTAGATTTCCCCATATGATATTGAAGATGATTCGAGCCCGACGGCATCGCCCACCACGGAGCCCAACAAGGGATGGCAGTTACCGGCTCTGGGAATTCCCAACCTCGGCACTTGCCATAATGCTAGCCGGAACCTATACGTTGGGAGTCACCCCCGGGGACAGTGACCACCCTTAACGCCAAGCCCAAGGAGTGACCCCTTCACTTGATCCCTAGCAAACCAACCACTCCGGTGGCTAGCTACCAGCCGATTGATGCACAGGGGACCACAGTGCACCACCCGTCTTTCAAATGGGTCGCCACGCACGGCAAACACGTGGGGTTTTGGCTGTCCATGAGAAGCAAGAAGCAAACAGAGTGGCGATAGCTTCTCATGGAGAGCTCCCTCGCTTGCCGTTGAGGGATAGAAGAGATGCAGGAGACAGCAGAAGGTGTAGAGGAGTGTAAACATAAATGGAGTAAAGATCCCTGGGAACCTCGGGATTGGGACACCCGTACTCACCTATAGTAGGTGAGCCCCTGAGGGGGTACCACTGCTGTAATATTGTTACCCACGGCTACGCAAACATAGTGCATATCCGCCCATTTTTATTACAGAACTGATCCATTCTATTCCTGAAATTGCCTCTCAAGAAATAGAAAGGTTGCATTCTTTCTACTATGGCTGCAAAAAAAAAAAAAAAAAAATGCCTTCTTGTGGTCCCAGATGCGTTTTTGTTCTTATCGACGAGTGTAAAACTTTTTCGTCTCGATTTGACATACATAAACGATTTGAGTACATAAACTTGTAAAGCGTATATCGAAATGTGAAGTTATAAAAATTCTACCGTTTGTTGAAAATTATAATTAAATTTCGAAATACATATCGAATTTAACTTTCAACAAACAGAAGTAATTAATAAATTTAAATTTAAATTCATGAAAACTCAACATTTAATTGTAACAAGAGTTACATCCAAAATATCCCAGTCGATTGTCCAGGAAGCGAAGACAAATTCCTTTTGAGCGGAGATATAAAAAAAAGAGAGAGAATTTTACTCTCCCTGTCATTTTGCCCTCTAATTTTCTAAGCATTGAAACTATAAAGAGGAAGATGCATAGGTGCAAACTAAGTCCGGGGCTGGAATTCCCTTTGCAACTAAAGCAATAGCAGCGATCGAAGCATGTTTAATCTAAAAGTTGTTTATGATGAGAAGGAGATCGTTAATCTAATTTGATTCCCCATTCTGTCTTCCCCTTTGACCCAGATGGCTCATCTACGAATCTGACCAAAATTTTCAGTAACATATCACTAGCCGGCTCAAATTCAATCAGAATTACTTTCACAAAGGAAAAGCACTATTTAACACAAAATAAAGCAACCGAATGAAATTGTTTCTTTCTAGATATTTTGTCGATGAAGAAAACAAAAACTTCTCACAGCTCAAACTTATTTGAAATCCAAATTTCATGGAATTTTTTTTATGAAATAAGAATTAAATTAAAGAGGCAAGATTAAAAAATATACACTAACGCAGTTAATGTTCCAGTGTAGCAATCCAACCATGGAAGAACATCTATTTGGAATTAATTAACATATAATGAAAAAACGTTTTTGGACATAAAGCTGATGAATATAAAAAATAAGATAACATTTATGTTACTTTATCAGTAAGGTATTTGATTGCGAATTGAATAATTAAAAAAGAAATAAATTCAAATTTCTCTGTTGAGCTTTAGTATTTTGTATTTGTAATAATATATGTTTATGTAAATATGTTCATTTTTCGCCTAATTTGCATTTTTCTTTGTACTTGAATACAGCAGCATTCAAACATCTGGCAACGATTTGTTTTGCCTGCTTTAGTTATTTATACACTCGGTTATAGTCTGCAGTGTTGATTATGTGAAAAAAGAAACACGATGAAATTGCGATTTTCTGGATTAGATTTGGATCGTTGGTTTTGGAATGTTGTTTTATTCAAGACCGGATTTCTATAATCCATAAGTCATGTATTATTCATTTGTCACCGTAAATTAAAAGTTCTGCCCTGCAATTTTCTGATTTCAGGTCTTCCCATTTAATGAAACTCTATCTCAATTCTAGTGGTGACATTCTATTAATGTAATTAGTGTTAAATCCCAATATAGGGTAATCTTGGATGAACTCCAGCTTATTTTGTTGTTTTCCGAAGAAACTTAGCAAATGGTAAAGTTTATTTATTTATTTTTTACTGAATTTCATCAGAAAATATAGATATATTATGTTCAGGGCTGCTGAAATTAAGTAAATGTCTTTTTATTTCTTTAGCATTTGAATAGTTTCTGCAAATAATCTGACGTTCACTCAGGTTTTCCCTATTTATGAAGCAATTTGAATATTATTCTATTTGCTATGTTCATCAGTTTTATACCAAGAAATTTTAATTACAGTGTGTGTGTGTGTAAGAGTATTTTGGTTGAAGCTTAATGCAGGTTCGAAAACACTTAACAAACAATTTACTTTTTAAAATTAATTTTAATATCCATGCCGTGAAAGCAATTTATTTACAAGCAGGCGCGGACAAGGCACGTCCACAACAGCACGAAAATTATTAATAACATCTGATTTTAGTAGTTGAGAAATAACAGTAACTTAATGTGTTTAGAAATAATTCATGACATTTTTTTTTAAATAACTGGTAGTTGATCACAACTTAGTCAATCATTCTATATCAATATATTTGAATTTTCCCCTGTTATTTAGATATCTATTATGCAGCAATAAAGAAGTGAAAAATCGTTATCTGAAGTGCTTATAATTACAAGCGGCAATTGCATATAACTTATTTGAAACGACCATCTGGCAAGGAAATAAATTATTTTTGTCAAAATGGTCAAAATATTTCGAGTGAAACCATGTCGTTTGTGCGACTCATTTCTTTGATAAATCAATTTCTATTCACCTTTCCAAATTTTAGTTTCGTCTAGACACCTAGATGCCTGAGCACAATACAGTCGAAATACCCAAAATAAAAGTGTCAATTTAATGGAATTTTCAGATTTGATCTCAATATATTCATTCAATTTGGCTTCATTCATTTCAAGACGTTTAAGGAGAATTTTCTCTGTGCGAAAACAGCATTCAATAAGTAAGAAAATTAGAAATTGTAAAAAAGGGAAAAAAGAATTATCACCTTTAGTATTCTATTTTATTTGTATCTTATATAAAAGAGCAATAAGAAATTAAAATCGTTTCTATTATATTATAAATAAAGTTATGCAATTTCGGGACAATTTTAAGGCTGCGTAATTAATTTCTAAAATGTAAAGAATGTTTTTTTTTTTAAATATTCAATCTAGACTAAGTCTGCATCGTGATTTTTATGATAAATGAGCATTCCATAACATTTCCAAGAGTATTGATTTCCATTCCTTCTCCATTATTTTTCTGTCAAACAATCAAGGTTTTTCTCTTAGAAAGAGCAAATTTCAACAGATCGAGGGCACTGTAGTTCATAGGTGAAATGTCTGGGGATTGCGCGGGAATATATTGAAAAGGTTTATAGACAATACCTATATCAGTCTTTGTTTTCCCAAAGAATAATGCGGTATTTTTGGAGTATACATTCTAGGTTTGGCTTGAAATTTCACTCTTTGCAAGTCAATGGGACTTTTACAAAAATGAATTTTTTTTCTGTTAATATTGTGCGTAATCGCGTGCTTCCTCTTAATAGTACGTTGATTGGATTTTTAACATTTTCCCCACTCTTCTTACTTTTAATTTCCCATTGCTTGAGAATCCTGCGACAATCCAAAACCCTTTACTAAACTTTACTTGCATTGACGGGACCAGGCTTGTTCATTTTTTCTCCAAGCTTTCGATTATAAATAAACATATTTTTGTGGTAGTCATTTAGTTAACTCGTGCTTCATCAAGGGTCGCCAGGTATTTCCATTTAACTCATGTTGTATAGTTTTCTTGCACAGTTCTAGAAACTGCTCTGCGTTTAGCGATATGGCAAAAGCTATGAATATTTTTTTTAGCTTTTTTCTGTTGTAAATGTTAGTTTATTATTTTATTTATTGCTGCTACATATTTATTTAAAGACTTCAATACTGATTTCTACGATGGTGAATTTTCTTTTGTTACCAGTAATTTCACTTTAGAAATCTGTTTTGGGTATTCATTTGGAATTTTCTTTCCATGTAGAAGAAATGATTGAAAGTGTTTCACTTTTCCATTAAAAATGTTGCTTATTTTGCTTTCATAAATTTTAATACCATACATTTCACAATGTTTTAAAATGAAAATAGATGTTTAAAATGTTTTTAACTGAAAATAGATGTTTACAATGTTTTTAAAATGTAGATTAAGAATACATCTGTTTGGAAAATGCAGAATTACATCCCTCAATCCAACCCCTCAGGGGCTCACCTACTATAGGTGAGTACGGGTGTCCCAATCCCGAGGTACCCAGGGATCTATACTCCCTTTATGTTTATACTCCTCTACGCCTTCTGTTGTCTGCTGTATCTCTTCCTTCCCTCGACAGCAAGCGAAGGAGCTCTCCATGAGAAGCTGTCGCCACTCTGTTTGCTTCCTGCTTCTCATGGACAGCCAAAACCCCACGTGTTGGCCGTGCGTGGCAACCCATTTGACAGACGGGTGGTGCACTGTGGTCCCCGGTGTATCAATCGGCTGGTCTCTAGCCAACTGAGTGGTTAGTGTCCTAGGGATCAAGCGAAGGGGTTACTCCTTGGGCTTGGCGTTAAGGGTGGTCACTGTCCCCGGGGGTAACTCCCTGCGTATAGGTACCGGCCAGCACTATGGTAAGTGCCGAGGTTGGAGATGGCCAGAGCCGGTGGCTGCCTTCCCTTGTTGGGCTCGGTGGTGGGCGGTGCCTTCGGACCTGAATCTTATTCGATATCGCATGGGCTCCTCCAGAAAATCTCCCTTCAGTGGGCATCGCAAAATACCTAATCTCATTACCAACCTTCCACATTTTGACCGTTATTTTATAATTTAACGAATCAGTGATAAAAATAAAAATTTTAATTCTGTATTACGTTTTCTAGTGCAGAAAGCAATCACTGCAACAATTGGTGGAGTCGCTGCAATACGAAAAATGCGTTCTGGTGAATTGCTGATCGAAGTTTCTACGAAAAAGCAAGCACAGCAAGTAATCAAAATGAAAGCTATATCTCACATCCCTGTAACCGCTGCCTCTCACACCTTAAATTTTTCCAAGGGTGTAATAACATGTGGTGAATTGTTCAATGTTTCCCTTGAAGAAATCACTGCGGAATTGAAACCCCAAGGAGTGACTCACGTAAGCCAAATTTCCATTAGGCGGGATGAACAACTCCTTCCCACAAAGCATTATATCCTTACATTTCATAGACCAACAATCCCAGAATTCATATATGCTGGATACATTAAACTACCGGTCCGACAGTACATCCCAAACCCCTTGAGATGTTTTAAATGCCAGCGTTTCGGCCATTCGAAGATTAATTGCCGCTGGACTCTAACATGCGCCAGCTGTGGAGGAAAAGACCACGATAGTGAACAGTGTAACGCCCCCGAAAAATGCGTGATTTGTGGAGGCTATCATGCATCGTTTTCTCGAGTCTGCGAACGCTGGAAAGTTGAAAAACAAATAACCTCCATTAAATTTAAAGAATCTATTTCGTATCCTGAAAAAAGAAAAAAAGTATTAGCTCAAACACCCAAACCTGGTGTGAGTTATGCTACTGTTGCAAAATCACCTTTCTGTGTCAACTGTAAATGTACAAATTGTGTAAAATACTACCCCCAAACTACAACTATTGAAAAATCTTCCGATTCTGAGGTAGAAAATACAGCATCCAGTACACCTGAAACTAACAAACCATTTCGATCTAAATCAAACTCTAATTCGCAAAGATCACTTAAGCTAAAGCTTTCAAAACGGGGACTCTCGCCAAAAGATTTAAGATCAAAGTTAAAAAAATCTACAGAACAAAATTCCGTCGCTTTGGGACTTGCGACGAAAGGTAACGTCCATTTTTGGCGCACCTAAAAGCCCCAATTCCATTTCCCTCCATCCGTCTGACGAGGAGCATGAATTACAAATGAGTTTCGATGTTTCGCCAACTCTTGATAACACTTGCTATAATAAACTCGATACTTCTGTTACTTGATAGGAACTTTCATCTCTTGGAACTGTCGTGGTCTTCGGTCCAAAGTTGTTGGCATTAAGCATATTATTAATCGGCTCCATCCTGCTTGTTTTGCTTTTCAAGAAACATTCCTGAAACATGACATTGCTGTGAAAATCCGTGGCTACGGAAAGATGCTAATACTGGAAATAATACTTCCGGTGGTGTTTGCATCTTAACGTCCAACCAGTACCCGAGCTCTCATTTGAATTTACACACCTCTCTACAAGCTGTGGCTGTTCAAGTCCATATACGGACCCTTGTCACAGTTTGTAGCATTTATTTGCCGCCACACACTGTCATCAACCAACATGAACTTAATAGTTTAGTGGACCAATTACCCAAACCTTTCTTGCTTCTTGGCGATTTTAATGCTCATAGTACTTTGTGGGGTTCGGAAAGCACAAATTCTCGTGGGCGACAGATTGAACAGTTTATCACCGATAACTCTCTCTGTCTGCTCAATAATGAAGAGAAAACCTATTTCCACGAACCCACACGTACATTTCACAGTCTGGATCTGGCTATTTGCTCTCCCGATCTCTTTCCGTTACTCAATTTTATGGTTGGAAGTGATCTCTATGATAGTGATCACTTCCCCTTAATGGTCTCTTATGCTGATAGAGGTGGAGCGACTTTTTGTCCCCCACGTTTCCTATTCAAGCGGGCAGACTGGACTGCTTTCATGCACCTGGCAAGAATTTCAGAAGATATGGTCAGAACGATTGATATTACAGAGGCAGTACAAAATGTAGTTGACTGCTTAATTGATGCTGCGAAGAATACCATTCCCAAAAGCTCCCCACGTCCGAGAAAATTCCCGAGACCATGTTGGAATGAAGCTTGCCGTGACAGTCACTGCGAACAGAAAAAGCGGTTGAATATCTTCAGGAGATATCCCACAACAGATAATTTAATTTCTTTTAAACGTGCTAGAGCTAATGCTCGTCGTATCCGTAGAAAAACCCAGAGAGAATCTTGGATTAATTTCATCTCTTCCATCACAGCCTTTAATTCTTCGAAACTACTCTGGAAGAAGGTTAAAGCAGCTAATAGTATTTACAAAGAATTTTCTATTCCTGTTCTGGAGACAGAAAATGGAAGTGTATCTTCCCCATTAGATGTCGCCAATGCTCTTGGATATGCATTTGCACAGGTTTCTTCTGATGATTCATATAAGCCTTCATTTGTAGAAATTAAGAATCACGCACAACAGAAAAAGTTGTGTTTTTCTACTCCAAAATCCTTTCCATACAATTCGGAATTTAAATTGCACGAATTGCTAGCGGCTTTATCGAAGACTCATGATACCAGTCCTGGTCCAGATGGAATCACATATAACATGCTTCGCCATTTGTCTGCCACTTCTCTTTCCAATCTGTTAATTTTATTTAATCGCATTTGGATTGAACAGAAGTTCCCATCACAATGGCATGAAGCGATTGTGATTCCAATCCTGAAACCCGGTAAGGACTCCTCTAACCCTTTGCACTATAGGCCTATCGCACTCACAAGTTGTCTATGCAAGACACTTGAGCGCATGGTTAATGCCCGTCTTGTATTTGAACTGGAAAGGAAAGAATGCATCCCGTTGCTTCAAAGTGGTTTTCGCAGAGTAAGGTCGACATTTGATAATATTGTGTTACTTGAAACTCAAATTCGCAATGCATTTGTCCGTCGAAATCATCTGGTCTCTGTCTTCTTCGACATTGAAGAGGCCTGTATGAAATGACCGTACCTGGCGGTTTGGTATTCTCTCTGCACTTGCAAAATTTGGATTTAATGGAAATTTCCCCATGTATTTAAAACATTTTTTATCGTTCCGCACATTTCATGTTCGGGTCGGTAATTTATATTCCGATCCTTTTATTCAAGCTAAGGGTGTTCCACAGGAAAGTATCCTCAGTGTTACACGTTTTATCAGTTATTTCGGTCAAATTCTTAATTCTTAATTCCCTCATCTATTCAAGCTACGTTATATGTTGACGATCTTCATATCTCCTGCGAAGGGAGCAATATGCGCTTAATAGAGCGCCAATTGCAGGTTGCTGTTAACAAACTGGTAGGATGCTGCGATAAAAACGGGCATACCATTTCTCCTGAAAAAAGTCAATGCATTCACTTTTGTAGAAGACGAGCCATTCATTTGGATCCTTCAATTCATATTGGGAATGTTGAAATACCTGTGGTCAATGAAATAAAATTTCTAGGAATAATATTTGACCGTAAGCTCACTTTCCTTCCGCATATTCTATATCTGCGGAAGAAGTGTGACAGGTCATTAAATATTCTTAAAGTTCTTTCCTGAACCACTTGGGGAGCAGATCGCACTTCCTTTCTCCGAATTTACGAATCATTGGTTTGGTTGGTTTGATTTTATTGGCGCAAGAGCCATATTTGGCTATACTGCGCCAAACATATGGTAGATAAACAAGATCAAGGTGCTATAACGTATGGTGGTATAGTAGTAGCAGGGATTAAAATCTAAAATAATTTTGAAATTTCTCAAACTGAAGTCTAAAAGTCAAAAAATAGCTTGTTAAAGCCAATTAAATCTATTAAAAATAAGTGCAAGTTGTAAAATATTAAGATGCCAAAAAATGTATAAAATCTCAAGTGTGAAGAATAATAAATAAAACAAATATGCAAGGCATGCAGATAAAATGCTAAAACATCAAATTATAACTAGAAAAAATTTGAATTTTCAATATACATATGTTCAATTAAGATTAACAGTTAAAAAATGAAACCTGTCGGGAAAAAAGGAGCGAAAAAGCTATATATTTTTGTGTTTTGTGGGAATAATGTATTTCCTCTTTTCGTGTTTTTTAGAGAGTGGGGGAGGCGAGCCCTCCAAATCCTCGGACATATTATATTCAATTATATCCTCTTCAGACGCAGAGGTGGAGCTCATATCAGCATCGGCATCAGATTCTTGAAACTGCACATTCTTTATTTCATCCGAAGGGAAAACAGTTGTAAAATTAGAAGTACCAGGTAAAGGAGTTTTAACTGGGCAAACATTAGTAGAAACCTTCCTGGTTGAAGCTGCATTTTTAATTACCACAGAATTGGGTATTAAACGAGGGGAGGTGGTGTAAAATTTAGTAATTTTTTCTACATTAGAAGTAATGTTATTAGAAGTAATGTTTTCTTTAACTGGAGAATCTTTTTTAAGTTTTTTCCGATTTGTAACAGTTTGAAAACCTCTTAAATCAGGTAAAGTGGGAGCATCTTCGCAGATTACAGCAGGAGATTCAGTGGAAGAATTCTTAACATTAGTTGATGGAGATGGTTTCGAAGCAGAAGTGCATAGAAGTGTATTTGTGCTAGAAGTTATATCAGCTGGATTCCACTGAGTGGATATGGTTGCGGATAATTTTTGGACGACAGAAGCGTAACTATTTCCAACTTTAGGGAGTTTAGACTTAATAAGTTTACGGGCTTCCTGATAAGATATTTGATTTTTTATCTTTGTTGAAATTATTTCCTTTTCTTGTTTCCAAGAAAAGCAGTTTCGGAAAAAAGAAGCATGATTTTCCTTGCAGTTAACACATTTCTCTGCTTTAGTACAGTTAGTGCTGTCATGGCCGACTTCTGCGCAACGGGCGCATGTCAGTGTCCCGCAGCAGGATTGGATTGGATTGGATTTGTGGGTTTTAATGGCGCAAGAGCCAATTCTGACCATACTGCGCCAAACGTATGGTTAAAATATATATAAAAAATTATGTATGTAAAATTAAATAATTGTCAAAATGCACTATGATTAAAATGTCGGCAAGGAGTTTTTAAAAGAGAACAAGATGTTTAAATTACATGATGATAAAATATCAAATAAAATGGTACACACCAATAGCTTTTAAAAATTTAAAAATGTTTTGATGGGGATGTTCCCCCACCAGAATTTGCATTTCTATCGATGAGCTGTTAAAAAATTGTTTCCGATGACATCTAAAATTAGGACACTCGATTAAAACATGAGCAATAGTTAAATTTACATGACAATTTGGACAAGTAGGAGCTCTTTCGCCGAATAAAAGGTATCGATGAGTTAAACGGGTATGGCCAATGCGGAGTCTAGTTAATTTAACATCGTACTCACGCACTGGATGGCAAGGCCAGGGTGAAATTGTCGGTTTTATTGAATGAAGTTTATTTCTAACATGGTGATTCCATGATTCCTGCCACAGCGTATATAAACGACGCACCAAAGAATTTTTTACATCATTGCTTGGGATATCTCGTTTCAACAGTAAAGATGCTCTCTTTGCTGCATTATCTGCCATCTCGTTTCCACCAATTCCGACATGACTCGGAACCCAACAAAACAATATCTCGTAGTCTCTGTTTTTTAGAGTCCTTAACAGACTCAAGATTTCCAGGGAAACAGGATGAATTCGATTACAGAAGTGGGAAAGTGCTTCCAAGGAACTCAAGCTGTCCGTATATATGCAAAATTTTCGTTCAGTTGACATTGAAATCATCTGAAGGGCATAAAGGATCGCCACTAACTCGGCAGATAAGACCGAGAATGTTGTATCGAGACGGTAGCTCAGTACATTAGTGTCAGAAACAATACCACAACCAACGTGACCGTCTGACTTTGATCCATCTGTGAAAATTTTCAAATAGTCCGAATATTGACTACGATGAGAATCAAAAAGTTTCTGAAAAATTACAGGAGCAGTTGTCGTTTTCTCGAAACCTGAAAATGGATTTAAAAAACGAAATTGAGGAATATCCCATGGAGGAAACGGAAAAAGATCTGTAGTCTGAATCGCTACATCATGTAGTTCCGAATCATGAAGTATTATTTTAACTCTTTCGCAGAATGGTAGAACATGATAGGGTCGTGCAGTATAGAGTCTCCGAAGACTCGCTGGAACAGCTATAGAACACAAGGGGTGCTTCGGAATAGACAGAGCTCGAAGATAGTACTGGGCAGATAATTTTTGGCGTCGTAAACTTAATGGTAACTGATGACAGGTTACATAAAGGCTCTCCACTGGCGAAGTCCGAAATGCACCCGAACAAATCCTTAAAGCAGAATGGTGTGTAGTGTCTAATCTACGTAAAATGGCAGATCGCGCAGAGCCATACACCACGCATCCGTAATCAATACGTGATAGCGTCACTGCTTGATAAATACGGAGTAATGAAATGCTATCAGCACCCCAAGATGTCCTAGAAAGTACTTTGAGAATGTTTAAAGACCTGTCACACTTCTTCCGCAGATGTAAGACATGCGGAAGGAAAGTGAGCTTACGGTCAAATATTATTCCCAAAAATTTTACTTCGTTTACTACAGGAATGTTAGCATTCCGGATATGGATTAAAGGATCCAAATGGATGCCACGCTTCCTGCAAAAGTGAACACATCGACTTTTCTCGGGAGAAATCGTATGCCCATTTTCATCACACCAGTCTACTAGCTTGTTAACTGCAACCTGCAGTTGGCGTTCGATTACGTGCATATTGCTCCCTTGGGAAGAGATCTGAAGATCATCCACATATAATGTGCCTTTAACAGATGGTGGTAACACATTAAGAATCTGGCTAAAATGAGTTACGAAAAGCGTCACACTGAGGATACTTCCTTGTGGAACTCCCTCAGCTTGAATAAAACGATCAGAATAAAAATTTCCAATGCGTACACGAAATGTTCTTAATGATAAAAAGTTCTTTAAAAACACGGGTAAATTTCCCTTAAATCCGAAATTTGAAAGAGTATCAAGAATGCCAAAACGCCAGGCACGGTCATAAGCCTTTTCTATGTCGAAGAATATGGAGACCAGATGATTCCGCCGGACGAATGCGTTTCGAATTTGGGTCTCGAGAAGGACGATATTATCCAATGTCGAGCGTCCCTTTCGGAAGCCATTCTGCAATGGCGGAATGCATGCTTTTTTCTCCAACTCAAACACAAGACGGGCATTAACCATGCGCTCTAGTGTTTTACATAGACAACTTGTGAGAGCAATTGGCCTATAGTGCAGAGGGTTAGAGGCGTCTTTGCCGGGTTTCAGGATTGGAATCACAATAGCTTCATGCCATTGTGATGGGAACTTCTGTTCATTCCAAATACGGTTAAATAGAAATAACAGGTTGGAAAGAGAAGTGGTAGACAAATGGCGAAGCATGTTATACGTGATTCCATCAGGACCAGGACTGGTATCACGTGCTTTAGACAAGGCCGTCAATAATTCACTCATCCTAAATTCTGAATTGTAAGAGTAGGAGTTTCGGGTAGTGAAACGCAAAGACTTACGTTCCGCGCGATTCTTAGCCATTATAAAAGTAGGCATGTAATTATCAGCTGCGGAAACCTTTGCAAAGGCTTCTCCGAGAGTATTGGCAACGTCTAATGGAGAAGACATCACCCCATTTCCAGTATTCAAAACTGGGAAGGAGAAATCTTTATATACTCCATTAGCAGCTTTGACTTTTTTCCATAACAATTTGCTGGAAGTAAAGGATGTGATTGAGGAAATAAAGCGACACCAGGACTCCCTCTGGCTACGCCGACGAATTCTACGAGCATTCGCTCTAGCACGTTTGAAGGCAATAAGATTCTCCGATGTAGGGTACCTGCGGAAAATGTTCCACCGTTTTTTTTGTTCCCTGTAACTATCGCGGCAGGCTTCGTTCCACCACGGTCTTCGAAATTTTCGCATACGTGGGGAACTTTTAGGTATGGTATTATTGGCGGCTTTAAGTAAACAGTCGACGACACTTTGTATTGCGTGTGTAATGTCGGCCATGCTGACCATATTCTCAGAAATCACTGCTTGTTGCATGAAAGCAGCCCAATCAGCCCTCTGAAAGACATAACGTGGTGGACATTGCTTGAAATCAGTTTCAGTATAGGAGACTATTAAAGGGAAGTGATCACTATCATGGAGATCACTTCCGACTATAAAATTAAGCAAAGGTAGGATATCAGGAGAGCATATGGCCAAGTCTAAGCTGTGGAAGGTACGTGTGGGCTCATGAAAGTAGGTTTTCTCGTCACTGTTAAGGAGACAGAGACAGTTATCAGATATGAACCGTTCGATCTGTCGCCCGCGAGAATTTGTACTATCAGAGCCCCACAAAATACTGTGGCCGTTAAAATCGCCAAATAACAGAAAAGGTGCGGGAAGCTGGTCCATGAGATTATCAAGATCATGTTGGTTAATCAAATCGTGTGGTGGTAAATAAATGCTACAAACTGTGACTAATTTTCGAGCATGAACTTGCACAGCCACAGCCTGCAATGTAGTGTGCAAAGTGAGAGCTGTGCTCGGGTATAAGTTAGATGTAAGGATACAAACGCCACCAGTTCCATGGATTGTATCCTTCCGAACACTGTTGTAACCACGTAGTTTCAGAGGAATGTTGGACGACAAGAAGGTTTCTTGGAGTCCAATACAAATTGGATGAAATTTGTTGATGATATCTTTAATGTCTTGTAGTTTAGAACGAAGGCCGCGACAATTCCATGAAAGGAACGTACCCATTAAGATAATGTTTTAGTAAGGGGATAAATAGAAGTTGATGGAGTTGCCGGAGCATCGCAACTCATTTTTAACTCATCCTCTTCCTCCGATGGGTGAAGGGAAATAAGTTCAGGACTTTTTAAGGGAGCCCCAAAAATTGACGTTAAGTCCTGTTGGACAACACCCTTATTTGCTAAACCTAGAGCGACAGAGTTTTTAACTGTAGATTTTTTTAATTTTGTCGGTAAATCATGTTTTGTTAGACCTCGCTTTGAAAGTCTAAGTGCCAAAGAAGTCTGTGATTTTGATTTAGATTTACGCCTACGGGCGTTAGATGGCTCAGGAATATCATTTAAGTCACATTCAGAATTCGAGGATTGTGCTTGAATGGAAAGTTTTGTTTTTTTGATTTGAACGTTTTGATTAACTACAGTTGGGGGATTCCTTTGAACAGTTGATGCATAACTTGAACCTTCTGTAGGAGTTTGAGCTATAATATTGCGTCTCGCTTCAGGATACGAGATGTTCTCTTTAAATTTGACTGCAACTATTTTCTTCTCTAGTTGCCAACGCGGACAAAGTCGGGAATAAGCAGTGTGGTCTCCATTGCAGTTAATGCACTTTTCAGGTGCAGAACACTGCTGACCATCATGACCCTTTTCTGCACAGCGGGCGCAAGTCAGAGTCCCGCGGCAGTTCATTTTAGAATGACCATAGCGCTGACATTGGAAACAGCGTAGAGGGTTAGGAATATATGGTCGTACAGGCAAATTTATATATCCTGCTTTAATTGATTCAGGTAATTGGGGACTATTGAACGTAAGAACATAGTGCTTTGTATTAAGGAGTTGTCCATCCCGCCGAATGGTAATCTGGCGTACATGAGTCACCCCTTGGAATTTTAATTCTTTGGTTATAATTTCGACAGGGACATTGAATAATTCCACACAAGTTATTACTCCTTTTGAAGAGTTCAAAGACTTATGAGGACTAACGCTTATAGGAATTGTTGCCAAGGCTTTCAATTTCATAATTTTCTGGGATTGCTGACGGGAGCTTACCTCAACCAGCAAATCACCTGATCGAAGTTTGCGAATATTAGTAACTTCACCAACTGTACTAAGAAATGCTTTGTCTACCAAAAATGGTGACACTGTGTTAAAAGTTTCATTTTCATCAGAAATACGGTGTACAATAAAAAAATGATCGAAATATTTTTCTGTTTATTGGATTTGAACTTTGTGATGATGCCCACTGAAGGGACCCTTTTTGGGAGGAGCCATACGACATTGTGTAAGGTTCGGGCCCGACGGCACCGCCCACCACGGAGCCCAACAAGGGAAGGCAGCCACCGGCTCTGGCCATTCCCAGCCTCGGCGCTTACCTTGGTGCTAGCCGGAACCTATACGCTCGGTTTGGTTTGGTTTGGTTTGGAGTTTTTTGGCGCAAGGGCCAATCTCGGCCAAACTGCGCCATACGTGCGATAAAAAAGGTTTCAAATCTATTTAAATAACAGCACTTAAAACATTAAGAAAAAGGAGTTAAAATGTAAAAAAATAAATGATAAATTCCAAACATTGGTTAAAAAGTTAAATGTTCGTTAAAAAGCCGATAGTTCTCAGAAAGTTAAAAATATCTGGATGGTGTTTCTCTCCCAGCAATTCTGAAAGAGTTACATGAGATGAATGAAAGTAGCGAGAGCGATGATGATTATAGTTCGGGCATTCTATTAAAATGTGATAAACATTTAATTCAGTACAGCATGTAGGACACTTTGGCGCATTCTCTCCAAAGAGTAAATGTTTATGACTAAACCGAGTGTGCCCTATACGGAGGCGAGTCAGTATGACATCTGCCCCTCGTATAGGCAAAACTGGCCACAAGCCAATTAACGGTTTAATAAGATGCAATTTATTTTGGATCTGTTGGTCCCATGTCACTTGCCACAGAGAAAAAATACATTTTGTAACAGATATCTGAATATCCCTATAAGGGATTTCATAATGTAATAAGGAGGAAGCAGTTTTAGCAGTGTAATCAGCTTTTTCATTCCCTGCAATTCCAACATGACCAGGGATCCAGCAGAGTAAAATGCTAAAACCCCGAAGATGGAGAGTCTGCAAGAGTTCCAAAATTTTAATAGCGATGGGATGCGTATGAAAGTTAAAATGATGAAGTGCCTCTAAAGAACTCATGCTGTCGGTATATATACAGCACTGATAGTGAGATGAGAGCGAAATCTTCTGTAATGCAAAGAAAATCGCCATCAGTTCAGCAGAGAGAATTGAGAATGATGTATGCAGACAGAAGCTGTGTATCTCGTCGCCAAAGATGACACCACAACCAACATGTCCGTCTGACTTTGAAGCATCGGTAAATATTGGAAAATGCGAGGCATAATGGGAGCGATGAGAACTAAAAAGTTGTTGGAAGATTACTGGAGCAGTCGTAGTTTTATTAAAACCCAAGAAAGTATTCAGAAAAGAAAACTGAGGAGTCTCCCAAGGAGAAAATGCGTTAAAATCAATTGACAAGATATCAGGAACTTCGAATCTAGAGTTTTGGATTACGCTTTCGACTCTCTCACAAAAAGGAAGTACATGAGAAGGTCGAGCATTATATAACCTTTGAAGAGTAACAGGATTGGCCATATGAGTAATAGGATGATTGAGAAGAGATTTCGCTCGGAAATAATATTGCAATGAAAGTTTTTTTCGCCGCAAATGCAAAGGCATTTGGTGGCACATGACATAAAGGCTCTCTATCGGCGACGTCCGAAAAGCCCCTGAACAAATTCGTAAGGCAGAATGATGCACTGTATCTAGCAGGCGTAGCGTAGCAGAATTGGTAGAGCCATATATTAAACATCCATAATCAATCCTAGACAATATTATGGCTTGGTATATACGTAGTAAGGAGGTACGATCGGCACCCCAAGACGTACGAGAGAGTACTTTGAGTATATTCAGAGATTTCTCGCATCTCTTTCGCAATTGTGAGATATGCGGAAGAAATGTGAGCTTCCGATCGAAAACCACTCCCAGAAACTTCACTTGATCGACAACAGGAATTGGCTCATTACGAATGAAGATTGACGGATCAGGGTGAATAATTCGCTTTCTGCAAAAATGGACACATCGACTCTTTTCAGCTGAAAGAGTGTGTCCATTTTTATCACACCAAGTAACCAATTTCGTAACAGCATTTTGCAACTGCCGCTCAATCAAATGCATATTACAGCCATGACAAGAAATCTGAAGGTCGTCAACGTACAAATTTCCTTGAACAGATGGTGGTAACTGATTTAATATGTCGCTAAAATGCATGATAAAAAGTGTGACACTGAGAACGCTCCCTTGTGGAACGCCCTCAGCTTGAATAAAAGGATCAGAATAAAATTTCCCCATGCGTACCCTAAACGTACGAGATGATAAAAAGTTTTTTATAAAAATTGGGAGCTTTCCCCTAAAACCCAAGTTTAAAAGTTTCTGAAGAATTCCAAAACGCCAAGTACGATCATATGCTCTTTCTACGTCAAAGAAAATGGAGACGAGGTGATTTCGTCGCACAAAATCGTTGCGAATTTGAGTCTCCAAATGGATTATATTATCAATAGTGGATCGTCCTTTACGGAAGCCACTTTGCATAAGCGGAATACATGCTAGTTTCTCTAATTCAAAAACTAGTCGGGCATTGACCATACGCTCGAGTGTCTTGCAAATGACACTGGTTAATGCAATCGGTCTGTAGTGCAGAGGATTAGAGGGATTTTTACCCGGTTTCAGAATTGGAATTATCAGAGCTTCTTGCCACTGGTTTGGAAATATTTCTTCCTTCCATATTCTGTTAAACAAAAGTAACAGATTTGAGAGTGAAACGGCACTCAAATGGCGAAGCATACTGTATGTAATTCCGTCTGGGCCAGGGCTGGTATCATGAGCTAGGGATATAGCTTTTTCCAATTCGAACATCTTAAATTCACAGTTATATGGATGGGCCTTACGAGCTTGAAAATTCAGAGCGAGTTGTTCTGCGCGATTTTTAGTTGCTATAAATTCAGAACTATAGGATTCAACAGCAGAAACTTGTGCAAACGTACGCCCGAGAGTATTGGCGATATCTAATGGGGAGGAGTATGTCGTATTCCTGATTTTAAGAACAGGAAAAGTAAACTCCTGATAAATTCCATTAGCCGCCTTTACTTTTTTCCATAATTGCTTGCTTGAAGTGCGAGATGTAATTGATGAAATATATTTAACCCATGATTCCCTCTCACTACGACGACGAATGCGACGAGCAATAGCTTTGGCTTGTTTGAATGCAACAAGATTTTCTGACGTGGGATACCTTCTAAAGATATTCCATAATTTCTTCTGTTGTTTATGACTGTCACGGCAGTCCCCATTCCACCATGGTCTCCGGTATTTACGTAGTCTTGGTGAACTTTTAGGAATGGTTTTGTTTGCAGCCTTTATTAAGACATCAATAACATGTTGCACTGCCTCCGAAATGTCTGCCACACTGACCATAGTCTGAGTAATATTTGCTAGTTGCGTGAAACCGGCCCAATCGGCCCGCTGGAATAGAAAACGCTGTGGAAGATGTATTCCATTGTGTCTATCAGCATATGAAATAATTAACGGGAAATGATCACTACCATGGAGATCATCTCCGACTTTAAAATTCAGTAATGGCAATAACTCAGGAGAACAAATGGCCAGATCAATGCTATGAAATGAGCGCGTGGGTTCATGGAAGTGTGTTTTCTCTTCATTGTTCAGCAAACAGAGACAGTTATTGGCAATAAACTGCTCAATCTGTCTCCCGCGAGAATTCGTACGTTCCGAACCCCACAAAAAGTTATGCGCATTGAAATCACCTAATAATAAACAAGGCTTAGGAAGTTGGTCCACTAAATTGTTAAGTTCCTGTTGGCTAATGACATCATGAGGTGGCAGGTAGATAGAGCAGACTGTAAATAAAATCCGAGTATGAACCTGCACAGCCGATGCTTGCAGGGAGGTATGTAGAATAAGAGGGGTGCTCGGATATAGATTAGATGTTAAAACACAGACACCTCCAGAATTATTCACTCCAGTGTCTGCATCCTTCCGAACACAGTTATAGCCCCTTAATTTAAGTGGAATATTTGATTTTAAGAAAGTTTCTTGTAAACCAATACAGACTGGATGAAAAGTGTTACAAATGGTCTTGATGTCTTGAAATTTGGAACGGATGCCTCGACAGTTCCAGGAGACGAAAGTACCCATTAAGAAATCTAGGTTGCATCAAAGATATTGGGAACATTTGATTGAGTTGCTGAAATATCACAACTCATTTTAAAATCTTCATCCTCTTCTTCAGATGGATAGAGAGAAATTAAATCAGTACTTTTGGAAACGCCGCCGAAAATGGATGTCAAATCCTTGTGGACTGTGCCTTTATTCGCCAGTCCAAGAGCGACGGAGTTTCGAAAGAGTGATTTTTTTAATTTAGAAGGCACGTCTTGTGAAGATAGGCCACGTTTAGACAGTTTTAACATTAATGATTTCTGAGATTTCGATTTAAGTTTGTTTTTATGTGGTTTGGAGGTTTCTGTAACATTATTTGATGATTTCTCTGAATCAGAAGTGGGGGAATTTTCATGAGTTTTGGTTTCAACAGTTGTTTTTGCATTAGATCCTTGAGCAGCAGAAGCATAAGTGATACCTGGTGTAGGTGTCTCAGCCATAACCTTGCGCCTGGCTTCAGGGTAAGGTATATTTTCCTTAAATTTTACAGCAACAATTTTTTTCTCTAATTGCCATTTGGGGCATAAACGAGAAAAAGAGGCATGGTTGCCGTTGCAATTAACGCACTTTTCAGGGGCATTGCACTCCTGACTATCATGCCCTTTCTCTGCACAACGAGCACAGACAGGTGTCCCGCGGCAGGCTGTCTTAGCGTGACCAAAGCGTTGACATTGATAACATCTCAGAGGGTTGGGGATATAAGGCCTAACAGGCAATTTCATGTAACCAGCTCTGACAGTTTCGGGTAGTTTAGGTTTATGAAACGTAAGAATTAAGTGTTTTGTAGGAAGGAGTTGTCCATCCCGTCGAATATTAATACGGCGTACATGAGTTACTCCTTCAGACCGGAAATCCTCGATAATTTTTTCCACTGTTTCATTAAATAATTCGCCACATGTTATCACGCCTTTACTGTTATTAAGGGAAGAATGAGCCTTAACAGAAACAGGTATAGTTGATAAACTTTTAAGCTTAAGTATTTGATGGGACTGCTTCAGAGATTTTACCTCTACAAGCAAGTCACCTGAACGCAGCTTACGAATAGAATTTACTTCGCCAAGAGAACCAGAGATAGCCTTTTCGACAAGAAAAGGAGATACTGTATGGAAAGTTTCATTTTTTTCTGAAATACGGTGAATGACAAAAAATGAGTCGTAAAGAATTTCACACGATTTTGCGATGTTCATTCGTTGCCCACTGAAGGGAGAAAAGTTTTTTTTGCCCATATGACATTGCAGGCAATTCGGGTCCGGCGGCACCGCCCACCACGGAGCCCAACAAGGGATGGCAGCCACCGGCTCTGATTTCACCAGCCTCGGTACTTACCATAGTGCTGCCCAGTACCTATACGCTCGGAGTTACCCCCGGGGACAGTGACCACCCTTAACGCCAAGCCCAAGGAGTAACCCGTTCGCTTGATCCCTAGCAGACTAGCCACTCAGGTGACTAGCTACCAGCCGATTGATGCACAGGGGACCACAGTGCACCACCCGTCTTTCTAATGGGTCGCCACGCACGGCCAACACGTGGGGTTTTGGCTGTCCATGAGAAGCAAGAAGCAAACAGAGCGGCAACAGCTTCTCATGGAGAGCTCCCTCGCTTGCCGTCGAGGGAAGGAAAAAACAGCAGAAAGCAGAAGGCGTAGGGGAGTTTGAACATGAAGGGAGTAAAGATCCCTGGGAACCTCGGGATTGGGACACCCGTACTCACCTAAAGAAGGTGAGCCCCTGAGGGGGTGTCCCGCAGCAAGAAGATTTTGAATGTCCAAAACGTTGGCAATTGAAGCATCTCAAAGGGTTTGGTATATAAGTTCTTACAGAAAGACGCATATATCCAGCTTTAATATAATCTGGTAAATTAGAAGAATTAAACGTTAACACAAGATGCTTTGTGTTTAAGAGTTTGCCATCCCTCCTTACAGTAATACGTCTTACATTGGTCACTCCCTGATCTTTTAGTTTTTCAATAATCTCTTCATTCGAAACATTACACAATTCACCGCAAGATATAACTCCTTTGCATGAGTTTAATGATGGGTGAGGATTAACTTCTACGGAAATAGTTGACAATGACTTAATGTTTAAAATTTGTTTGGCTTGTTTGGCATATCCAACTTCAACCAAAAGATCGCCAGATCTGAGTTTCTTAATAGATTTCACTTCACCTAGGTTTCCAGTAATACCCTTTTCAACAAGAAAAGGAGACACACCGTGGAATGTTTCTTTAGAGTCTGAAATTCGATGAACAATAAAGAATCGTGGAAAATTGTTTTGAAAAGTTGATGCATTGTTTGAACGTTTAGATTTACCCATATGGCATTGTTAAATTTTCAGGCCCGACGGCACCGCCCACCACGGAGCCCAACAAGGGAAGGCAGCCACCGGCTCTGGCCATTCCCAGCCTCGGCGCTTGCCCTAGCGCTAGCCGGAACCTATACGCTCGGAGTTACCCCCGGGGACAGTGACCACCCTTAACGCCAAGCCCAAGGAGTAACCCCTTCGCTTGATCCCTAGCAGACTCACCAAATGGTTAGCATACCAGCCGATTGATGCACAGGGGACCACAGTGCACCACCCGTCTTTCTAATGGGTCACCACGCACGGCCAACACGTGGGGTTTTGGCTGTCCATGAGAAGCAAGAAGCAAACAGAGTGGCGACAGCTTCTCATGGAGAGCTCCCTCGCTTGCCATCGAGGGAAAGAAAAACACAGCAAAAAGCAGAAGGCGTAGGGTAGAATAAGCATAAAGGGAGTATAGATCCCTGGGTACCTCGGGATTGGGACACCCGTACTCATCTATAGTAGGTGAGCCCCTGAGGGGTTACGAATCATTGACTTTATCCCGTATTGATTACGGATGTATGGTGTATGGCTCTGCTCGTTCTACGGTCTTTCGTAGACTTGACACTGTACACCATTCAGCTTTGCGAATTTGCTCTGGTGCATTTCGAACCTCACCAATGCAAAGTCTTTATGCTCTCTGCCATCAGTTACCACTTGGTTTAAGACGAAAAAAAGTATCTGCCCAGTATCTGCCTTCGAGCTTTGTCTATTTCGAAGCACCCCTTGTCCTCTATGACATTTTCGGTTAGTCTTCGAAGACTTCATAATGCTCGATCTTCCAACATTCTCCCATTTTTCGAGAGAGCTAAATCTCTTCTTCATGATTCCGAGCTCCATGATAAGATGATACAGACTGTTGATCTCTTTTCTTTTCCCCCATGGAATATGCATCAGTTTTCCTTTGTAAATCCCTTCTCTAGTTTTGAGAAGCAGAATACTGCCCCTATTGTCTGCCAGAATCTCTTTAATTCTCATCACTGTCAGTCTCTAAATTACTTAAAAGTTTTTACGGATGGTTCAAAGTCAGATGGTCATGTTGGTTGCGGAATTGTTTTCGATACTGATATATTCAGTTACCGCCTAGACACATCTCTTTCAGTTCTATCTGCTGAATTATTGGCAATTTTTTATGCTCTTCAGAGGATTTCACTCTCTTCTGAGCGAAAATTTTGTATCTATACTGACAGTATGAGCTCATTGAAAATACTTTCCAGTATTCAAAATTGGATTCATCCAGTTGCCGTGGAAATCCTAGATCTTCTAAGGATTCTCGAAAACAGGGGGTTTGAGATACTATTTTGCTGGATTCCGAGTCATGTCGGAATCACTGGTAATGAGCTCCCGGATAATGCTGCAAAGATTTCGTCTTTGCTTATCCAGAGAGACATCCCATTTAGTGATGCGAAAAATGCAATCCAACGTCATTTTTACTCACTCTGGCAGGAGTCATGGAACAATCAAATTAATAACAAACTTCACACGATAAAACCTTTTATTTCTTTCTGGCCTTGTTTACCAGTGCGAGAACTAGACTGGAATGATCAAATTTCATAGATATTGATTGGAGAAGTATTATCGGATCTTTACTTTCTAGTATAAGGGATAGCAATAATTCAGAAAAATAATGATTTAATAATGACTTCACATTATTTTACGTCAATGCACGTAAAAATCAGTCACACTCACTCTTGCGTTGTAACCATCTCCCTTATTTTCACTTAAAACACATTCTAGGGATTAAACCTGATTTCTATAGAACAAAGCATTTGCTTAAAAAATAGAGTTTTAGAAAAAGAAAAAAAGATGGCTTGCTTCGCAAATATAAATTATACGAATATTTATAGAAATGTTGTCAATTAAAATGCTGTCCATTGCAGAAAATCAATTTGAAAAACTACGAATATAATCATTAGCAGTCTAATTTCTTTCCAGGCAATCATTAAAATATTATCCCTTGCAGTCGCAAGACAACAAGTCTTTTGATTATAAATGACAGCCCTCAGGTTTCCTCGTCGATATTTTTTTCTGAGAGAGGCTGAATCCTATTTATATGTCACGCAATTTTTCTGAAAATTATATAATATTTAGCGAAATGATCCCAAGAGCATATAATAAAAACGAAAAGTCATAACGCTGGATGCAAGCAAGCAATCAGAATGACTAGAATCGACGTCCTCTATTCCAGATGAATCGGCAGTCTGACAGAGTTTGGAAAATTACTAAAAAGATACATGGACGATTTCAGGTCCGCAAAGTTGAGAGATAGAAGGGGAAGGACAAATTCTTAATTCAATTGGGAGGAAGAGTCAAAATTATTCTGCGGTTCTATTCTATGGTTAAAAACCGCAAATATTTTCTCTCACCTTTTCTTGCATGTCAAAGCCAAGAATCACTTAAGACTATAAATAATCTCCATGATTAAAAATAAAAAGTTCCTTGCATCCTTTCTGTAAGCACATGTCAAAGGCATTTCAAAGAAGTAAAAAATAATACAAAACAAAGTCTCAACTGCAGCGACACTTTAACTCAAATCAATTTTCTTCTCTTTTATTTAAGGCAGGCGCATTTATTCAACATTATTGTGACTAATGGGAGTTTAGGGATTGGAAATACATCAAGGTGGATTTAAGGAAACGATATTTCTTAAAACGCTAGTTCTTTATTGCTTCATGGAACATAAAGTTAACGTGGAGAAAATTCACTTCTATAGAAGGTGTAGCGCAAGAACGGAAATGTTGAGAAGATCATGGGGATTGAAAATTACTAAAAGTATAAATTTATTTCAAAATTGCTGACATTCTTCAAAACTTTCATTGTCTTCAACTTTTTAATCGAAGAAATGTTTCGAAGATTTCTGTCATTTCAATTAACATATGGAGTTCATTTCATAGTTCGATCAGAAATTTTGTTTCACTCTTTAAAGGAACACCTCTTCCCAAAGAGTTTAGCATTGATAAGAACCGATTCATTTTTGACTCCACATAAAACATTGCTTTGATTTTTTTTCTATTTATGCACACAGAAGAAAAGTCAATCTTGATTTTTAAAGCTCTTGGAAGCTTTAAGAATTTGAAATGCGTTTCATAGTTTGCACTGAATTTGAATATTTTTCATTTTCTTATAAAAAATTTGTGACAATATGATCATTTTTATAAAAAATTGCTCATATTTCAAGTGCTTTTATTATTATTGATGTTCAATATATTAATCGTTTTTTTAATATATGACAACAATTTGTAGGAGATGATAAAATCAAACGACTAAAATTTGCAATGAATAAATGTCAAACATATAAAGATTTTTTTTTCTTTTCTCATCACTCATCTTATAAAATTATTTATAATAAAAATTTTGAGAATTTAAATCATTATGGTAATTTTTTTACAAAGTATTATATAAAATATTTTAAAAACCTATAATATTTTTAATATAAATTTACAAAATACAAATGTTTTTATAATTCATTATTTGAATTTTATGCTTGAAAATAGGCCAAAATACTTTCAAAACAAAACGAATCATATGTAACCCCATATTAATAAAAAATCATTCAAATCTGTAATTGTAATAGTTCACGTCCATCAAAAGATGGAGCGGAAAATAAATAAACGTGCAATCCACGTAAATCACAGGACAGTAACTGCATGCATCTCTACTAAGCTGAATTTATTACCAGCCTTATTAGCTCAATTCAAGCCATACTGCCATACAAGCATGAATAAATCAGAATTATATCGGAAGATTCAAAACTTCTTACACAAACTTTGTTAGGATATAATGAAACAAATCATTTTTAAATTATAATATGGAGTTTTTATATTATAACATGGCAAATTCATCAATCATTCAATCCGCTATAAGGAACTGTTTGACAATGAATTAAGTGGAAGAATATGATGAGCTTGAACGTAATATACAGATTTATATTAAATCCTCAATTTGAAGAAATACGAGGGGTATTTGAGCTTTGGTATTTCATCATTTCGTTCCGAGCTAACATTCCTGTGTTCAAGCCAGATGTGTACCTACATAAAATTTTATCTAAAATATGCATAAATGTCCCTTTCACGCACTTTTTATGAACTGTAACTTGAATATTTCCCTAGTGTGACAGCTGATAGTGAAATACAATTCAATCGAAATAATAAAACATTTTAAGCTAATTTGGCATCTAGCCGCCTTTGGCGCTCACCTGGTTCTTCTACCAAAATATGTATAGCAATTTCACAATGTTACTTTCATTAATTTATTCAATTCCTTTTCTTTTTGACACAATGAAAGCACTGATTGCTGTAAACAATCAAGTAATAAATTGGCAATTATATAAGAAAAATCTAAAAAAAATGTAACTCTTTAAAATAAATTTTAATACAAAAAAAAGTTTTTAGTTTTGCACTAAATGTTTTTCTTTATATGTTTCTGTTATATAAGTGTTAGAAAGAAGTCTATTTAAGAATTAGATGTAATTAAGATTATTCATCATTGCTCAAGCATGAATTTAAATTATAATCATTACATATTAGTTACCTGATTGATAATCATATATTTAAGTAAATTATATTACGCAGTTGCATAACAGATTAGAGGTTTAAACTCTGAAAATAAGCGAAATTATTTTTTATGAAATGCGCAGCTAAGTATTTCTTGGAAAAAAAACAGTATGAAAGTTATTCATCTAGATACTAAATATATTGCATTTCAATTATAATTCTGAAATACAAATTACCATATGTTTATAATAACAAACACAAAACAAGCAACATTTATAACCTATAAAATATCTAAATAAAATGTAATCCAGTTACATTACATAAATGAATAAAATAATTGAACAGCTACATAAAATTTATTTTTAAGCAAGAAAAATTATAATTTTTCCTATAAGATGCACAATAAAATATATCTATAGTTTTAGAAATTTTTAAAATCTCCTAAGTAATTATGCACATCATCTAACAAAATCTAATCTTGGAATAAAAATATTAATCTGTTTTCTTTGAATATTCTTGAATTCATTTGATTCTCAAAAGAATGTTCTCAAATGAACATAAATCAAAATCAAGTATCGTTTAAATTTCAGAATATAGCATTTCCTTGAAATTGTTTTTCTCCAAAATTTTTTTTCTCATGCTTTCAAATTTCATTGAAGGTGAGTGTGGTCCAAATCTTTACAGTTGCCTGACTAACAAATCAACAGCTCAATCAAATTTTGGGTGTTTAGCTTAATTTCTTTTTATATGTGAAATGCTGAAATCAACTATCTTGAAGGTAACAAGCTATTAAATGCTTTCCTTCTTTATATTTCAATTTTCCATAACATTTTTCTTAAAAACTGTTTATATGGATGATAAATTAAAATCATTCAAAGTGTCTGGAAGAAGAAAGAGGGCCTACTAAATATGCATTACTTAAGGACGCCTAGAGAATGCTCTCTTCCCTCAAATACATATGTAGATGTTTTTTTGCATTCTAAAAATAGGAACAATGTCTTTTGTATGTTCTTCCTCACTATAATGAAGTCATTGTAATTTTAATAATTCTAGAGAATAAATGTTAGAAGAAAACTTCTTTTCTTCTAAATGCAATTGCCTGGTACCTGCAATTTGCTCAGGGTATTTACCTTGTTTGCCCGACACAAATTACGCCATTGGCCCGATAACAAAAAATCACTGCGAACAACAAGCGCATCCAATTGAATCCTACTCAAAATTTTCAAAAAGCGAGAAAAGTGACCAAAGAACTAAGTGAATTCTGAATTGAAACGCCTGAAGGAGGAAAGCCCGACAAACATCAATTTCTTTTGACGAACAAGCGCCTATTGCCACTGATATATTAAAAATTTCACATGTATTTTTTAATAAGAATATATAATATTTTGTTGTTTGCGCAATCACTGAGCTATTGATTATCTTCACATCTGTTCTACATCCTGTTTTTATATTACGCAATAAAGCAATATTTCAGAATTTTCACAAATCCCCTAAAACCAAATATGAAGGAAAACCAGCGAAAGTAATTTTCCCGAAAATTTCTCGCCCATTTTCTAACAAATACACTGATATATTATTAACTGGATATCAGTGCCTAACAATAGCTACGAAAGAACCTATTAGTGTGCAATTTTTGCCAATCAATCGCTGGGATACACAGTAACCACAAAAATCATATGTATATTTTAAAGCTCTTTCTTCCAAACTATTGAAACCGAAATTTGACATGACTATATTAATAAAACGACGCACCAAATTTCATTTTTTAAAAGAAATTGCATTTTTGTGTTACCCCGTTCACGACTTTGGACTAAGAAGTTCATAAAGAACTCTAATTTAAACAGACTTTATGGAGATTTTGTCACTAATCAAATAATCACTGGACATGCATATCAAGCAAGACTATTCGGTAAATCTCCAGAATGCAGATGTGGCAAGGTAGCAAGGGTAACGTACAACATGTTATCAAAGATTGTGAATTTTGGGATAGTATACGTAGACTGTGGTCGAAAGACTGGCTCAATATGAGTTTAGAAACTCTAATTAAGATCTCACTTTTCCGCGCCTGCTCTTCCCAAATTCTTGATAACTTACTTCAGATGGAAATGGAGAACATGGATTAAATTTTCTGTATATATGTAAATAAGTTTATCTTTTTCAGAAATATTTTAAAACTTTATTATCTTTAAAAATTTTAAATAATTGATATAACTTAATTATTTTCTTCTAACAAATTGTTAATTTTACTGTACCTAAATTATGCATAAGATTTCATGCTATAGCACTGCGTTCTTTTGTAACGTAAAGTGCATAGCTATTAATTTGTAGAGTTTGATGTAGTTCATGATAGTATTAGGTCTACTTGTTTAGTATTTAAACGGTAACTACTGAAATATAATTGTTACATATGGTGGTGACCTAAAATCTTAGGTTAACCAAGAGGTTAGACCTGCGCGCTGGGTGGGGTTGCTTTTCGGTGGCCCATCGTTACATACGAATGGCATCGGCCGGGTAGGAGGATAGGTATGCCTTACCCCGTTCACGTGCTGGTCAAAGTAGTATATCAGACAGGTCATTCTCTTGATGAATATGGCACTCAATTTGACACTTTAAATGTTAAATCGAGCTTTCTTGGTTTTGTATACTCGGGCAGATAGATTTCCACTGAATAGATTTCTTTCAAAATCCATAAATGAGATCACATGCGAAATTACATCTGTCTAGCACAAAGCGTTTTTGAGTTCACAGATAAACAGCCAGATAGAGTCCAAAGAAGTAAACTTTTTAGACTGAATATAGTTCTAATATCTTCTGCCTTGGAATGAATCTACTGAAATGTACTTTTTGGAATATGAAAATAAGTCAAAATCTCGAGTTCGAAATTTTGACGATTACTATTCTTTCTCTTTTGTATACTTCTTATTCTAGAAATAAAAAGTAGCGACCCATTTAATTTAGCAGATTTGAACAGAGGAAGTTCCATAATAAAGCAAACGATAAGAGTCAATGCGACTGATTGGGATTGGATTTATTGACTTAAAAGCGACAACCTGGTTAGAGAGTTATTCAGATTTTCATCGCCAGTTCACAGCAAGTAACGTACTTTCAAAAAGATGGCATTTTCCAAAATTATGTCCTTTACTTCTTTTTTTCTTTTGAATTAGAATCCACATCTTTTTAGGAGCTTTTCATTTGCGTATTTCATGACTGTAAGAATGGAAATTTGTAATGATTTTTTTTTTTTCACGTATTAAGAAATTTTGTACATTTACTGTTCTCAATCAAAACATAATATTTAAATAATTTTAGAGCTCTTAATTATCAATTGATATATTTATTTAGCTTAAACTGTTCTCACAGAGATGGCACTACTTAGAAAATTAATTTGAGAAATTAATATTCCATAATATTGGATTTTATGTTTTCTGATTTTAAAACCTTAAGTAGCTTGGCTGTACGCCGTATGCGCACCGAATTACTGCAGTTAATAATAAGGCCATTCACATGAAAAATGAAGTATATTAAAGATTACAATGTAGAAATGAATCAAAAGAAGATTTTAAAGACCGTCTTACAAGCGCAGTAAAAAATACAAAATCGTACTTTTTTTTATCACAAAGTAAGCAATATTATAATATACAAGAAAGAAATTCCTGTATATACATTGAAATAAACAATATATCGAGATATAATTAAAATTCCAATTTAATTAGAGTATTCGGAGGAGAATCTCAAGCTTTCACATTTATTTTGATACCAAGCAATTTGAAAAAAAAATTAAAGTAAGCAATTCGATAAAAAGAAATTAATTCACAATTCATTCCTAGCATAGGAATAATACTAATACGAATTCTAATACTTACTTTTCGCCTAAAATATTAACACATACTTAGAAATACAGAATGTTACTAGAAGGTCACAATAAGATTTTGGATAATTGTTTATTGATTGGGAATATTTTTACGAAATTTCCGGGTTAGTTTGGATAGTGGAAGTGATATGGTGTGGAGAACACTCAATCAGCAGGCGTCAGTAGAGAAAAAAAACGACGTTTATTTACACGAAGACAGGACAGCACAAAGACGACGAGTACACAGACGGCAACTATATACAGCAGAGACGAACACAGTAGCACACGAAGGGGATAGACAGAATCCAGCAGGAGAGGGGTTCGTGGGAGCTTCGCTCTACCATCTCTCCAACGGCTGAACTTCTCGCTTTAGCTGAAGACTCGCTACTTCTCACACGACTTCACTTACACCCCCTCTTCTTCAGCTTGAGAGTGCCTGTCTTTTATAGTTACGGGGGGCAGGTCTGGAATCTTCCAGACCAATCAGGACGTGTCTGGGTGTATCTCGGTTCCTACTGGATGGGTCGTAAAACTTCTCGAACTTTCCAGTATGATCCATTTTGTCGCCAAATTCATCGCCAAGTTAGTCGCCAAGCTCTGAGTTCATTGACTCTCAGCACGAACAGGACAGATCGTACATCCTGTCTTTCTGACGATGACACTAGTCGTACTGGGAAGCAAAATTACAGGTTTGTAACGTTGCTCCCCTCTTCAAAGACTGACGTCCCGGCAGTCCTACTTCAATCCAACAGCTGGAGTAGGCTTCCGAATGATGTGATGTATGTGATGATGATGCTTTAGACGACTTCCGGTCTTTCCAAGATGATATCCTTTACTAATTTGGCGGTGACTAAAGATCCATCCGAACGTTCTCAATGATTTTGACTCGGGCCTCTTCGTCGTGTCGGATTGTACACCCAGACTTCTTCCATCGAACCAGCCGTATATCAGGATGATCCAACAGTGCCTTCTGAAGTCCACTCGAAAGCCAGGGATTCACCTTCGCCGCCAAAGCTCTCACGGGAATACGTCCACCTCTTCCCGGTCTATTCTCGACACTCGAGAATTGTCCAATGCCCTCCACACAGGATCTTCTGAAGAGCATATCTGTTTTTGCTGGAAGGGTCCTTTTGCGACGACGTAACATGTCCGGATGCAAAGGAGATTCCTCGGCTCCTATTTGCATCACACTTCTATGCAGATCCACATCAAAGATGAATTCTTGAAGGAAATTGAGACCGTGACTACAGGGATCAGCGATTCCAGCCACGTAGTCTTCTTCCGTGTCACTATGCAAGGAGATACCAAGAGGCTTGCAGAGAGGTAGTCCCTTTAATCTTTGGGACGAATCCAATCCAAACAGGGTCGCATTAACTCTTGCATCCATAGGCATCGAGCATGGGTCGCCACCAACAGACCCGTCCGAAGAAAGTCCATCTTCTCTGTCCCCAAGCGCCTGCACTTTCGATTCCACTTCCGGGGACTCATTCGGAGAAGACTGTTTCAGTTCCGCAATTATTTGACATTCTCCCTGTTCGTTCCTGTCTTTATTAAACTTCGGTTAATCCTCCGGTTGGATAAGCTCCCTTTCGATGACACCGGTCTCCATTCGATCTTCAGTCTTTTCTTCCACTTGGCTCTCGCTGCTTCCTTCAATTTCTTCTGTGATAACTTGGATGTGTTCAGTTTTGTTAACTTTATCTTCTAAA
Organism: Argiope bruennichi; assembly: GCF_947563725.1. NCBI lineage: Eukaryota > Metazoa > Arthropoda > Arachnida > Araneae > Araneidae > Argiope > Argiope bruennichi. The sequence continues at coordinate 134,422,098 of NC_079163.1, forward strand.
ATTTCTTTCCACGACGAAAGGACTTTCTGTAATTCACTCCTCCTGGCTTTCATTTGTTCCAAAAGTTTCTTTAGTCCGGATTCCAATTTTTTCTCCAATCCGGCTGTCATCTGATCCATTCTTTCTTGACCGGAACGCATCTCTTTCTCCAATCCGGTTTCATCTCCTCCATTCTCTCTTGTCCGGATCGCATCTCCTGCTCCATTCTTTCTTGTCCTTGCTTCATCTCATCTTGTCTTTTCTTCATCTCCTCTTGTCCAGCTTCCATAGATTTCTTCATCTCAGCCAACAGAGCCAGTAACTCATCATTAAAGCTATGAGCCATCGTAGCCTGAGATCTCGTTTTCACCATACACTGTTGACCACTATCTCACTTCTGACACCAAATGTTACGAAATTTCCGGGTTCGTTTGGATAGTGGAAGTGATATGGTGTGCAGAACGCTCAATCAGCATGCATCAGTAGAAAAAAAACGACGTTTATTTTCACGAAGACAGGACAGCACAAAGACGACAACTATGTACAGCTGAGACGAACACAGTAGACTACAGTATCACACTTGAGTAGACAGCAGCACACGAAGCGGATAGACAGAATCCAGCAGGAGAGGGCTTCCTGCGAACTTCGCTCTACCGTCTCTCCAACGGCTGAACTTCCCGCTTTTGTTGCCGACTCGCTACTTTTCACACGACTTCACTTACACCCCCTCTTCTTCAGTTTGAGAGTCCCCTCAGGGGCTCACCTACTATAGGTGAGTACGGGTGTCCCAATCCCGAGGTTCCCAGGGATCTTTACTCCCTTTCAGTTCGCTCTCCTCTCCGCCTTCTGCTGTCTGCTATGTCTTTCCCTCCTTCGACGGCAAGCGAGGGGGCTCTCCATGAGAAGCTGTCGCCGCTCTGTTTGCTTCTTGCTTCTCATGGACAGCCAAAGTCCCACGTGTTGGCCGTGCGTGGCAACCCATTTGAAAGACGGGTGGTGTACTGTGGTCCCCTGTGCATCAATCGGCTGGTAGGTAGTCACCTGAGTGGCTAGTCTGCTAGGGATCAAGCGAAGAGGTTACTCCTTGGGCTTGGCGTTAAGGGTGGTCACTGTCCCCGGGGGTAACTCCGAGCGTATAGGTTCCGGCTAGCACCAAGGTAAGCGCCGAGACTGGGAATGGCCAGAGCCGGTGGCTGCCTTCCCTTGTTGGGCTCCATGGTGGGCGGTGCCGTCGGGCCCGAATCATTCGCAATATCGTATGGGGCCTCAAAATCAAATTCCATCACCATCGTTTTTCATAATTAGTCGTGTATCATCTGAAAATGAAACATTTCACGGTGTGTCGCCATTTCTAGTTGAAAAGGCTATATCTGGGCATATCGGTGAAGCTAAAGCAATAAGGAAAATTCGCTCTGGCGATTTACTTGTTGAAGTAGCCAATAAGAAACCAGCTCAAAAAATTTTGAAAATTAAATCTCTGTCAACGATACCTGTCACTGTTAGTGCACACAGATCTCTGAACTCTTCTAAAGGAGTTATTACTTGTGGAGAGTTGTATAATGAGGAGACTGACGAAATTTTAAAAGAATTACGAAACCAAGGCGTTACGGAAGTCCGGCGAATAACAATTAAAAGGAATGGTAATGTTATGAAGACCAAACACCTTATTCTGACATTCCACTTTCCAAAGACACCCGAATTTATTAAGGCGGGTTACATGCGATTAGCTGTCAGACCATACATACCAAACCCACTTCGTTGCTTTCAGTGCCAGCGCATAGGTCACTCCAAAGCTACTTGCCGAGGTACTGTTACCTGTGCCCGTTGTGCTGAGGCCGGGCATTAGAGCGTTGATTGCACTGCAAATGAAAAATGCGTTAACTGTAAAGGAGAGCATAGCTCCTTTTCCCGCACTTGCCCTATCTGGCAATTAGAAAAGGAAGTACTCTCTGTCAAGGTTAAGAATCAAATATCTTATCCGGAAGCAAAAAGGATTGTGAAAGCCCGTCTACCACCGGCTGGCATTAGTTATGCAAAAGCGGCAAAGGTAATAACTCCTTTCACTCCTGGAAATGCACAGGATAAATCGTGTTTCCCTTTCTAATAATCAGCTAACAACTGAATTAGATGCTTCAGATGCTGGTTCACCACACAAGTTAAAACCAAAGAGGAAAAAAATTTCAAAATCACAGAAATCACTGGCACTGAAACTTTCAAAAACAGGTCGTTCTTCTAAAGACATTACCTTAGCTCTTTCTACCAAAAAGTCTCTTGCCTTAGATATGGCAAAATCTGGCCTTGTTCGTAAAGACCTAACTTCCTTATTCGGTGGTCAGCCGAAGAGTCCGGAATTATTGCGACTCCATCCCTCCGAGGAGGAAGATGATTTTCAGATGAGTTGTGATGCTTCTGCAACTCCGCCTACGAATGATAATAAAAATTCCCCAAATAATTCTTTGTGTTCTTTCCTTTCCTGGAATTGTCGCGGCATTCGTTACAAGATTTCTGACATTAAGGTTTTATTAAATACATTTCAACCTGTTTGCTTTGCACTTCAGGAAACCCACCTGAGGTCAGATATTCCTTTTAAGATTCGTGGTTATAATTCTGTGCGGAAAGATGTTGATACTGGGAGAATTAGTTCCGGTGGAGTTTGCATTTTGACCTCCAACCAGTTCCCCAGTACCCCACTAACTCTTCATACTTCTCTACAGGCTGTAGCTATCCAGGTTCACGTTAGAACTCTCGTTACAGTCTGTTCTATTTATCTACCGCCAAATGAAACTATTTGTCAAAACGACCTCAATGCTTTAGTTGATCAGCTTCCTAGACCTTTTCTCTTGATTGGTGACTTTAACGGCCATAGTCCTTTATGGGGTTCAGATAGCTCAAATTCTCGGGGGAGACAGATTGAAGAATTTATCTCGGGAAATTGTCTCTGTCTCCTTAATAATGATGAGCAAACGCATTTCCATGAGCCGACGCATACTTTCCACAGTATTGACCTTGCTATTTGTTCTCCCTCACTTTTCCCATTGCTGAATTTAAGAGTTGGAGATAGTCTATTTAATAGTGATCACTTCCCCCTCATCGTCTCCCATGCTGATAGTACTTGTGGAACACAGCGTCCACAACGATATCTATTCCAGCGGGCAGATTGGGGAACATTCACTGAACTTGCAGTTATTACAGAAGCAATGGTTGCTGTTGAAAATATAACTGATGCTACTCAAAATGTTATTAACACAATTAGAAATGCTGCTGACATTGCAATCCCTAAGAGCTCACCCCACCCACGAGCATTTCGTCGGCCGTGGTGGAACGATGCATGCCGCAACGCTTACAAGACACAAAAGAAATCGTGGGGAATTTTCCGTAGGTATCCAACTACGGAGAATCTCATTGCCTTTAAAAAAGCTCGAGCAAATGCACGGCGCATTCGACGTCGTAGCCAAAGGGAATCATGGCTCCAATTTGTCTCCTCTATCACTTCAAATACAACCAGTGCGCAACTTTGGAGAAAAGTTAAGGCAGTAAATGGGATTTACCAGGAGTTCTCGTTTCCAGTTTTAAACACAGGAAACGTTTCATATTCTTCTCCTATAGAAGTCGTTAACATTATCGGTCAAACATTTGAGAAAGTTTCAAGCACAGCCTCATATAATTCAACATTCCTCGCCACTAAGAGGCGTGCTGAGAAAATACATCTCCATTTCGAAACCGACCATCTTCATCCGTATAATTGCGCATTTCAAATCAATGAATTAAAAAGAGCACTGTTTCAAGTTCATGATTCTAGCCCTGGTCCGGATGGAATTACATACAACATGCTCCGCCATCTGGATGAAGATTCCTTGGCTAATATTCTTTGCCTATTTAACAGAATCTGGAATAATCAAATATTCCCTTCCCAGTGGCATGAAGCAGTTGTAATACCACTCCTAAAACCTGGAAAGGAACCATGTAATCTATTGAACTACAGACCAATCGCCTTAACAAGCTGCCTGTGTAAAATTTTCGAACGTATGATTAACGCGAGACTTGTATATGAATTGGAAAAAAATGACTGTATTCCCCTCTTTCAGAGTGGCTTCCGAAAGGGAAGGTGCACCATCGATAACATTATTCATTTGGAAACTCACATTCGTAATGCCTTTGTCCGTCGAAACCATCTTGTTGGGGTGTTTTTCGACATTAATAAAGCATACGATCGCACATGGCGTTATGGAATTCTTCGCACATTATTTGATTTTGGTCTTAGAGGAAACTTACCTGTTTTTATAAAAAACTTCCTATCTTGTCGTATTTTCCGTGTTCGAGTTGGCAGTTATCTTTCAAATACTTTTGTTCAACAGGAAGGCGTTCCTCAGGGAAGCGTCTTAAGTGTTACTTTGTTTATTCTACATTTTAGCCAAATTCTTAAAGTTTTACCAGCAACTGTTACTGGAAACTTGTACGTGGATGATCTTCAGATATCCTGTCAAGGATCGCATATGCCTTTCATTGAGAAACAACTGCAAATCGCTATCAACAAACTTTTATCTTGGTGCGATGAAAATGGACACACACTTTCTCCTGAGAAAAGTTGTTGCGTTCATTTCTGTAGAAAGCGAAGTCTTCACCCAGATCCTGTGGTCTATATCCGTAATACTGCCATTCCGGTTGTTGCAGAGATGCGCTTTTTAGGAATTATTTTTGACAGAAAACTCACCTTCCTTCCACATATACTTCATTTAAGGAAGGTATGTGAGAAAAAACTCAATATTCTAAAAGTTCTATCGAATACAGCTTGGGGAGCGGATCGACTTTCGTTACTTCGCATTTATCAAGCATTGATACTCTCACGCATTGATACTCTCATGCATTGATTATGGCTGCAAAGTATACGGTTCTGCTCGATCCAACATTTTGCGAAGACTCGATCCATTGCACCACTCTGCATTACGGATCTGCACTGGAGCCTTCAGGACTTCACCAGTTCAGAGTTTGTACGTGATTTCCCATCAGTTACCTTTGCATTTAAGGCGAAGAAAGCTAGCAGTTCGATACTTCTTCCGCATGCTTTCTCTTCCCAAACACCCAGTCCAGAATTTAACGGTGCCTATTAGTCTTCATAGACTTTACAATGCCCGTCCTTATAATATTCTGCCTTTTCATGAAAGAATAAGGGTTGATATTCAGGATTTGGGCCTTGGAAATGTCGAGGTTCATCCAGTTAACTTTTTATCTTTCCCCCCTTGGGATTATCCAATTTTTTCATATTTTAACCCTTTTTTGAATTTTAATAAAGCTACTACATCTTCTGTAGTTTTCCAGCAGTTATTTAATTTTCATCTTCATCAACTTTCAACTTACATACCGATATACACTGATGGATCAAAATCCTCTCAATCTGTCGGGTGTGGTATTGTCTTTCCAGAGGTTACATATAGTTACCGTCTGCATGATTCGTGTTCTGTTTTGACTGCTGAACTATCTGCAATTTTGTTAGCTCTCGAAAGAATTTCTCTTTCTAAAGAGACTTATTACTGCATTTATTCAGATAGTATGAGTGCTTTAGAGACACTGTGTAACTTTTCAAATTGCAGGCATCCTATTTCCCCTCAGGGGCTCACCTACTATAGGTGAGTACGGGTGTTCCAATCCCGAGGTTCCCAGGGATCTTTACTCCCTTTATGTTTACTCTCCACTGCGCCTTCTGCTGTCTCCTTTTCTTTCTTTCCCTCGAGGGTAGTCGAGGGAGCTCTCCATGAGAAGCTGTCGCCGCTCTGTTTGCTTCTTGCTTCTCATGGACAGCCACAAACCCCCACGTGTTGGCCGTGCGTGGCGACCCATTAGACGGGCGGTACACTGTGGTCCCCGGTGTGTCAATCGGCTTGTAGATGGTCACGTAAGTGGTTAGTCTGCTAGGGATCAAGCGAAGGGGTTACTCCTTGGGCTTGGCGTTAAGGGTGGTCACTGTCCCCGGGGGTAACTCCGAGCGTATAGGTACCAGTTAGCATTATGGTAAGTGCTGAGGCTAGGGATATCTAGAGCCAGTTACTGCTATCCCGAGTAGGGCTCCGTGGTGGGCGATGCCGCTGGGCTTGAATCCTCATCAATATCGTATGGGCAAAAAAAACTTTGCTCCCTTCAGTGGGCAACAAAAGAATGTTAACCTTTTTGAAAAACCTTTCGACAAATTCTTTATTGTAAAACGCATTTCTGAAAACAACGAAACATTTAACAGCGTTTCACCGTTTCTAGTAGAAAAAGCAATGACAGGAGCACTTGGAGAAGTTGTTTCAACTCGAAAACTTCGCTCTGGCGACTTACTTGTAGAAGTCGGTAGCCGCAAGCAAGCTCAACAAATAATTAAATTGAAGGCATTAGCATCTCTAACCGTTAGTGTAAGCGCTCATACGACACTTAATTCTTCAAAAGGCGTAATAACCTGTGGCGAGCTATATAACGACACCTTGGACAAAATTACAGCAGAATTGAAACCCGAAGGAGTGACGCATGTACGCCGTATAACAATTCGGCGGGATGGACAACTCCTTCCCACAAAACACTTTATTTTGACATTCAATAGACCTAAATTGCCAGAACGGGTAAAAGTGGGCTATATGAGACTAGCCGTGAGGCCTTACATACCAAATCCTCTCCGGTGCTTTCAGTGCCAACGATTTGGACACTCGAAATCCAACTGCCGAGGGACTCTCACTTGCGCCCGGTGTGCAGTGAAAGGCCACGAAAGTCAGCAGTGTTCCGCTGAAGAAAAACGTGTGAATTGCAATGGCAATCACACTTCATTTTCTAGGTCATGTCCACGTTGGTTGATGGAGAAACAGATTCTAACAATTAAACATAAAGAAAATATCTCTTACTCTGAAGCTAGGCGTAAAGTCAATGTCCAGACACCGACACCTGGTGTAACTTATGCTTCTGTTTTGCAAAAACAATTTTGTGCAAATTGCTCTTGCACTAATTGTGTTAAAAATATCGATGAAAGTAAGCCGCCTGTGAAATCAGACTCCGATACTGAAAAGTCTGTAACTAGTGCTCCTGAAACTGGAAAACCTGAAATAGCTCAACGCAAACGGAAATCAAATAAATCACTAAAGCTTAAGCTTTCGAAACGTGGCGTTTCCGAAAAACATCTTTCACAAAAGATAAAAGCATCAAGTTTAAATAACTCTGTCGCTCTGGGACTTGCGAATCAGGGTATAGTCCAAAAGGATCTATCGTCCATTTTCAGTGGCGTGCCCAAAAGTCCCGAACTAATCGCACTTCATCCATCCGAAGAGGAGGATGAAATCCAAATGAGTTGCGATTTATCGACGACTCTAACGAATGTCCCTAATACCTCTCATGCAACGTTTTCTTGATGGGTCATTTCCTCTCTTGGAACTGTCGTGGCACTCGGTCCAAGCTAAATGAAATTAGGACCATTCTAAACGAATTTCATCCAGCTTGCTTATGTCTTCAAGAAACTTTCTTGAAATCAAACATGCCTCTTAACACTTTACCGACCGGCCGTCGATTAATCGACGTTTTGTTCTCAGCGCTTACCAACCGGCCGTCGATTAATCGACGTTTTGTTCTCAGCGCTTACCAACCGGCCGTCGATTAATCGACGTTTTGTTCTCAGCGCTTACCAACCGGTCGTCGATTATTCGACGTTTGCTCCCCAGCGCTTACCGACCGGTCGTCGATTAATCGACTTTTGACCGATCTGTGGTGACTACGTTTTCCACCAATTCAGCATGCCCTGAAAAAAATTCAGCTGTCGTTTTCTCGAGTGCAGCTGGGTGCAGCTGAGCGGGCGGTGAAATGGCATAGTATGTTCGAACCGCTACCGGTCGGTAAAGTGTTAAATTGCGGGGTTATAATGCTGTTCGGAAAGATTCGGACATTAATTCGCATAATTCTGGAGGCGTTTGCATTTTGACCTCCAATTCTTTTCCCAGCACACCTCTCTCACTTCATACTAATTTGCAGGCTGTGGCAGTTCAAGTACATGTACGAACATTAATTACAGTATGTTGTGTTTATTTACCACCTAATGATTCAATCAGTCAAAAAGATCTTGACACTTTAGTAGAGCAACTTCCAGCACCTTTTATCTTACTTGGTGATTTCAATGGCCATAGTACCTTGTGGGGTTCGCATAGCACAAATTCTCGTGGACGACAGATTGAGCAGTTCATCACTAATAATGCTCTCTGTCTGCTAAATAATGAAGAGAAAACGTACTTCCACGAACCCTCGCGTACCTTTCACAGTTTAGATCTCGCCATATGTTCACCAATGCTTTTTCCGTTGCTAAATTTTACAGTTGGAAACGATTTACACGAGAGTGATCATTTTCCTGTAATAGTATCTCATGCTGATGGTGGTGGTACGACTCAAGGTCGACCTCGCTTCCTATTCCAGCATGCGAATTGGACTGATTTCTCACAACTGGCTAAAATTACTGAAAATATGATTAACACAGCAGATATCTCGTCAGCAGTACAGATAGTCCACGATTGCATTATGAAAGCTGCAAATAAATGTATCCCCAAAAGCTCACCCCGTCTACGGAAATTCCGCAGACCGTGGTGGAACAAGGCTTGTCACGACAGTTATAAGAAACAAAAACATCTTTGGAACAAATTTCGCAGATACCCAACAACGGAAAATCTTGTTGCATTTAAGCGAGCCAAAGCTTATGCTCGCTGCATTCGACGGCGTAGCCAGAGGGAATCCTGGCTTAAATACGTCTCCTCCATCACTTACTCTACCTCTAGCAAACTACTATGGAGGAAAGTGAAGGCAGCTAATGGAATATATCCGGAATTTTCATTTCCTGTGTTGAAATCGGGAAATGTAATTTATTCCTCACCTGTAGAAGTTGCCAATGTTCTCGGGAGAGCATTTGAAAAAGTTTCAGCTATTAATTCATACAGTCCTAAATTTCAAGTGAACAAAAAGCGAGCGGAAGGAATTAATTTAAATTTTACTACACGTAAATCTCTTGCGTACAATAACGCTTTTAATCTGTTTGAGCTGAAGAACGCCTTGCGTCAAGCACATGAAACTAGCCCTGGTCCTGATGGAATCACTTACAGTATGCTTCGCCATTTAGATGAGGTGTCGCTGTCCAATTTGTTAAAACTTTTTAATCGAATCTGGTATGAGCATAAATTCCCTAAACAATGGCAAGAGGCAATAGTGATTCCAATCCTTAAGCCGGGAAAGGATCCTGCCAGCCCTTTGAACTACAGGCCAATCGCTTTGACGAGTTGTATGTGCAAAACTCTCGAGCGTATGGTCAATGCCCGCCTAGTGTTTGAGTTAGAGAAACATGGATACATCTCACCGTTGCAGAGTGGCTTCCGACGAGGACGCTCAACATTTGATAACATAGTTCTTCTGGAGACACAAATTCGTAATGCCTTTGTTCGCAGGAATCATCTTGTTTCCATCTTCTTCGATATTGAAAAGGCTTACGATCGTACGTGGCGTTACGGTATTCTTCAAACACTTTTAAATTTGGATTTTAGAGGAAACCTCCCTGTTTTTATTAAAAAATTTTTGACTACTCGGATATTTCGTGTACGTGTCGGTAATTTTTATTCCGATCCTTTTATCCAAGCTGAGGGTGTTCCACAAGGAAGTGTCCTCAGTGTTACGCTTTATATAACTCACTTTAGCGAAATTCTACAGCAACTTCCACCATCTGTTCAAGGGACACTATATGTTGACGATTTACAGATTTCTGCTCAAGGCTGTAATATGCACTTGATTGAAAGGCAACTACAGAATGCAGTGAACAAACTAGTTTCCTGGTGTGAAAGAAATGGACACACTCTTTCTCCAGAAAAGAGTCGTTGCGTACATTTCTGCCGGAAGCGAAACATGCACCCAGATCCTATAATTAACATTCAAGGAAACGCCATTCCTGTTGAGGATGACGTGCGATTCTTGGGAGTGATTTTTGACAAAAGACTCACTTTCCTTCCGCATATTCTATATCTGCGAAAGAAGTGTGAGAAGTCTCTTAATATCCTAAAAGTGCTGTCAAATACTTCATGGGGAGCCGATCGCCCATCCCTTCTCCGAATATACCAAGCCGTTATTTTATCCCGTATAGATTACGGTTGCATGATATATGGTTCTGCACGCCCTTCTGTTTTGCGCAGGCTTGATACGGTGCATCATTCTGCCCTGAGGATTTGCTCTGGTGCTTTCCGCACATCACCTGTAGAAAGCTTATATGTCATTTGCAATCAAATGCCTCTAGATCTGCGACGTCGGAAATTAATTGCACAATATTATTTCCGAGTGCAGTCGATTCCGAAACACCCTGTTAGGCAGTTGTCTCTACCAGTTGGTCTTCGTAGACTATATGATGCACGCCCCTCTCACATTCTTCCCTATTGTGAGAGAGTAAAAATTCTGCTGAATGATTCGGGACTCGATGAGACTACAATTCAACCTATTAATTACTTTTCTTTCCCACCATGGGATACTCCAAATTTCTCATTCTTGAACCCGTTTACGGGATTTGACAAATCCACAACAGCACCTATTATCTTTCAGAAGCTCTTTCAAGATCATCGCAGCCAGTATTATTCGTACACAGAAGTATTCACTGATGGGTCAAAATCTAATAGTCATGTCGGTAGTGGTGTTGTTTTACCTACTCAGACATATAGCTACAGTTTGCCCACACCATTCTCTGTTTTGACTGCTGAATTGGTTGCAATAACATATGCCCTTGAAGTGATTTCAACTTCTTGTACACGCACCTTTTGCATCTACACTGACAGCAAGAGTGCTTTGGAATCTCTTTCCAATTTCAGTTATTTAATGCATCCGGTTGCTTTGGAAATCCTGGTTTTTCTTCAATCCCTTGAAAACAAAGGGTTCGAAATTCTATTCTGCTGGGTTCCGAGCCATGTCGGAATACCTGGAAATGAAATGGCAGATGCTGCAGCAAAATCCTCAAGCACTTTTCATGAGCGAGCGCTTCCGCATGGCAATGCAAAGACATGTTTTGCTCGGCACGTTCACATGTTGTGGCAACGATCTTGGGATCAGCGGATTTCTAATAAGCTGCATTCTCTCCAACCAATGATTCGCTTATGGCCTACCATTCCAGTGCGTGGGCTTGATGTAAAATTGGTTCGGCTCCGCATTGGTCATACACGATTCAGCCATAAACACCTTTTATTTGGTGAACCATGTCCAAAATGCACGACATGCCATACAGTTTTAAGTGTGCGTCATGTTTTAATCGATTGTCCTGCTTTTAATAATCAACGGTTACGATTTTTTAATACAGTGTCTATAGACATGCTTGAACTACTGGGTGAGAAACCTCACTCTAACATTTTTAAATTTCTGCAGACCATTGGTTTGATGCATTTTATTTAAGTTTTGTCCAATTTGGAATCTTTTTCGTGTGTCAGCAATTTATGAACTTTTACTTTTTTCATGGATGTTTTTTAAATAACGTTTTAATGCATCGGCTTGCGATTGGAATTTTTAACCGTGCCTAGTTTTTTTAATCGGAATAACCTCTTTAAATATCTTTGAAATGCTTCTTACCATTTGATTGGCGCAGCATGGCCAGATATGGCTTTTGCGCCATAAAACCTAAACAACCAACCAACCAACCAGGCATCCTATTGCAATTGATATTCTTTGCTGTTTGAGAGATCTTCAGACTAAGGGGTATGACATCCAGTTCAGATGGATTCCTAGTCATGTTGGCATAACAGGCAATGAAGCGGCTGACATTGCAGCCAAGGAGGCTAAGCATATTCTTCAGCGCTCTTGCCCACATATTGACCTTATTAATATGTATAGTGGTTATATTCTTTCAATTTGGCAAGAATCTTGGAATCATGAAACTGAAAACAAACTGCACTTTATCAAGCCGACAATTGGAGTGTGGCCTGCTGCTTCGGTTCGATGGGCTGATGTAAAATTAACTAGATTACGAATTGGTCACACCCGCCTAACTCACAAACATCTTTTGTTTGGCGAGAGGATACCAATGTGTTCGGATTGTAACGTTAATTTTACAGTTTTACATATTTTAATTGAATGTCCCAAATTTAATTTTTATCGTGCGCATTTCTTTAATTCATCATCATTGGATTTGCGTGAACTGGTGGGAGAACAGCCTCACCGTAATATTTTTGACTTTTTAAGAGCTACTAACTTTATTCATTTTATATAAATATCATTGTTTATTTAAAAAAACATTTGTTTTAATCATAGACTTTTCTTATTTAAAGTTTCGCACCTTTTTATAAATACTTTTAACAAAATGTTTTTATCAATTTTTAGCCTGGAGGAAACAAGATTTTTAATCGTATGGTAATATATTCATACCATGTGTCTTGGCGCAGCATAGCCAATTCTGGCTCTTGTGCCATAAAAATATAAACCTCAACCTCAACCTCAGTTTGAGAGTGCCTGTCTTTTATAGTTGCGGGGGGGGCAGGTCTAGAATCTTCCAGACCAATCAGGACGTCTCTGGGTGTATCTCGGTTCCTACTGGATGGATAGTGAAACTTCTCAAACTTTCCAATATGATCCATTTTGTCGCCAAAGTCGCCAAAATCATCTTCAAGTCGCCAAATGGTCGCCAAGTTAGTCGCCAAGCTCGGAGTTCATTGACGCTCAGCACGCACGGGACAGATCGTACATCCTGTCTTTCTTACGATGACACTAGTCGTACTGGAAGCAAAATTACAAGTTTGTAACAATATGGATAGAAATTTTTTAAGTCATTCAACGGATTTGGTATTTAATTTGGATGCATTGTGGCATGGCTGCATTTGACTCCTTTTAAGGTCTTGTGCACCTTATTTTAGGTCATAATGTTATGGTATTTGGTATCTTGGGGATTTTTTGGCGCAAGAGCCATAATTGGCTAAACTGCGCCATGCATATGGTTAAAAATTGAAATCAAAGACATCAAATGCCAAAAGATCAACAGTAGTTTCTAAAATGTGAGTTAAAAACATGGTAAAATTGGCAGAATTGCTTAAAAATTTGAAATGTAATCAAGAAACAGAATTATCAAATATGCTGAAAAAAACAAATAGCTTTCAAGAAATTAAAAAGATTTGGATGGTGTATTTCATCCATCAAGTCACGCAAGGTAACAGATGAGCAATTAAAAAAGTTCTGACGATGTGAATTAAAAGAAGGACATTCCATCAAAACATGTTTCACAGTAAAATTAGTATGACAAGTGGGACATACGGGTGCGCTATCTCCAAAAATGAGGTGCTTATGAGTGAAACGCGTGTGTCCCATACGGAGGCGAGTCAATTTGACGTCGATCTCTCGTATAGGAAGAGAAGACCACAATCCAATGGAAGGTTTGATAGAATACAATTTATTATGGATATGCAGATCCTAGTTCCTCTGCCAAGTAGAAAAAAGATGTCTAAGTAATGTTTTCCTCGCATCACCATATGATAATTCTTGTGATAAAGGTGAAGAAGCAGTTTTTGCGGCAAAATCAGCCGCTTCATTGCCATATATTCGCACATGACTCGGAACAAAGCTAAAAATTATATTAAATCCCTTACTCTTGAGAGGCTGCAGAGTAGTCAGTATTTCCAAGGCAAATGAATGCAATCGATTGTCATAGTGGCATAGTGCTTCCAAAGCACTCATGCTATCAGTGTATAGGTTACGGCCAAAGCCCGAAATACGGCCAGATCGCGAATTGGCCGGCCAATTCGCGAACTGGCCAAGAGGTTTGGCCAAAGTCCGAAATACTTGCAATTAATGTTGCATTTTCTACTTTGGCTGGCCATTTCGCGAAGTGGCCGGGCATCCTTGGCCAAAGCCCGATGTGATAATCTATACTTATAAATAAAGCTCAATGTATGTTTGTGCGCGCGCGCGTGTGTGTGTGCACCCTGGAGCTATTTTTTTAAATTTTTAATTAGAATTTTAATTAAAAATTAAATTTAATTAAACTTTAATTTTTAAAAAATAAATTTAATTACGCTTTAATTTTTTTAATTAAAGCGTAATTTCGGCGTTTTATCGCTATAACCAAAAAATATTACAGCACAAAATCGATTTTTGCATCAAATTAAAGCTTTTTTTTAATTAAAGCTTAAAATTTAATTTATAAATTATGCTTAGATTAAATTATGCTAAAATTTAATCTGCACTAGCACGTCAAATTAAAAAAAATATCTTTTATCAACGTGTTGCCATCACATTGATAGAAGTTTAAATTAAAAAATAAATCAACTATTATTGCAAATTTATTAAACAAAATTGTAATTTTCGGCAGGTGTCTGTATAAAATGAAAAAAAAAAATGAAATAAGATATTTTCTGAAAAGTAAAAGGAGGAAAAGTTTTCTATGAGCTTTGACAATACCTATATTATTAATTCCATAAAACAATTTAAATTAAGGCAAACATAGTTTAATATACTTAGGATAATCATTCTAATCAGCTACCATCAGCTAATTTGGGGCATTCATTTGCTAACAAAATGGTCTAAATTAACTAAATAATTATATTTAATATAACTTTAGTCAATAAATGCTCCGATAAATCAGGAATTTTAAATTTTTACATAGGTCCTCTACCCTTTGAATCATATTTAACAAAATATTCTTGAGACACCAATATTTTTAATAAAAATTGTTGAACTCCAACCAACTAAATCAATCAATAAAACTGACTGATTTATGAAATTTCAATATCACACTTCTATAAAAACTGGCGATTTTAGACCACTTCACCGACTGTCTCAATAAAGATACGCTAATCCTCTGCAGGCTTTCTAGACAGTGATTGGCCTGTGATTATAAAAATGATGCATAAAAACTTCATAAATCGGTCAGATTTCACTGCTGAACGACTCTGATTTCAATTTTCATTTTTAAAAAAAATACATGGTTAGCTTTAATATAAAAAGCTTTGATATTGATTGCAGTTTAACATTTCCACTTTAATTTAAAGTAGAAATTTTATGGATACTGACAGAACATTAGAGAAAGTATTACAATGAAACAGAACTGTTTAAGGCCTACATAAAAGTACGACTGAATCATATAACTACCAAAATGTGAAGATCAAAAATATTTTGCAGAAAAAGCTACTAAGAGAGCAATTTACATTAATTGAAAATTTTAGCGATCATTAATACTGGTGAACCGGCTGGTCGCCAAAGGCGACTAGTGGTAAATAAATATAATGACATTCATGTATAAAATATAAATAAGGACATGTTGTAGGTGAAATTCGACAGATGGCACCAACATAGAAATGTCTTTAAATGATATTAATAACAAAACTATTTGTCCTTCATATTTGTTTTAATTAGCCCTTATTTTTGTTATTTGCCTTTTCAAAAAATTTCATATTTTTTGAAGCGACATTTCAGGAGACAATGTGATCTGGGATCTTTAACATTAGGTCCATAGAACAGAAAAAGACTAAGGATCACCCTTAAAGGTAATTGAAAACTGAATACTCAATTTGCTTTGTATTCATACATGATACGCAACACCTTTGCCCAAGATATAATTATTTCATTTTGAGGGCGCAAATCTAATCTTCACGCTATCACGTTGTTAAAGTATACACGTTCACTGAATAATTTCTATTATGGCTTTAATATGAGAACAGAATAACACGAGATCATATTTTTATATATTACAAGCTTATTTTTGACTCAGAGGTGCCACTTATATTTGAACTCGTTTCTGAAACAGTTGCACTTAAAAAAAAACAGTACACAGAAGTACTCATTTTTAAATACTTCATTTTTAACAGGGTGCAAAACAATGTGCTCTTGATTCTTTTCTTTCTACTTTGGCCGATCGTCCCCAGCCATTTCGCGAATTGGCCGGCCAAAGCCCGAAATCAAGAAAAGATCGGACATTGGCCTGTAAGTTTACAGCAACGTTGGCCAGATCCCGAATTGGCCGGCCAATTCGCGATCTGGCCGATTTCGGGCTTTGGCCGTAACATATATAATAAAATTACGTTCATTGGCAGATGAAATCTCCTGAAGCGCACAAAGAATTGCCAACAACTCAGCAGTAAATACAGAACAGAAATTATGTAAACGATAGCTCAGCGTCTTGGATGGAATAATAATGCCACAACCAACAAATCCATCTGACCATAGCCATCTGTAAAAATTGGTGTGAAAGCTGAATATTGACAACGATGATACAGAAATAGCTGTTTGAAAACTACTGGCGCTGTTGTGGATTTATCAAATCCAACAAAGGGATTCATAAAGGAAATTTGTGGTATATCCCAGGGTGGAAAGGACGACAAATCGACTGACTTAATAGGAACATTATCAAGTTCCGACTCTTGCAGAAATTCTTTGACTCTCTCGATGAAAGGGAGAATCTGAGAAGTGCGAGCAGCATAGAATCTGCGAAGACTAACTGGAAGTTTCATTTGACTTATGGGACGATTCGGGACAGATAACACTCTTAAAAAATACAAGGATGATACTTTTTTACGCCTTAGATGAAACGGTAGCTGATGGCATATATTATAAAGGCTTTCTGTGGGTGAAGTACGAAAAGCTCCTGACCATATTCGCAAGGCAGAATGGTGAATGGTATCCAATCGTCGTAAAACGGATGAGCGAGCGGAACCATATACCATGTACCCATAATCGAGACGGGATAGTATGACTGCCTAGTGGATACGGAGAAGAGAAGTTCTATCTGCTCCCCAAGAGGTTTTGGAGGGCACTTTTAGGATATACAATGATTTTTCACATTTTTTCCGTAAATATAAAGTATGAGGGAGAAAGGTCAGCTTTCGATCAAAAATCACTCCTAGGAAACGTATTTCAGGTACTACTGGAATAGGGATATTGCGAACATGAACATTTGGATCTAAATGAATACCAAGTTTTCTACAAAAGTGGACACATCGACTCTTTTCAGGAGAAATAGTGTATCCATTATTATCGCACCAAACTAGTAGCTTATTCATTGCATTCTGCAGCTGTCGTTCTATTAAAGGCATGTTGCTTCCTTCGCAGGAGATCTGCAAATCGTCAACATAGACTTCCATGAACAGAAGGGGACAAATGATTAAGAACCTGACTAAAATGAACGATAAAAAGTGTAACACTGAGGACGCTGCCCTGTGGAACGCCCTCAGATTGATTAAAATGACTAAAATAAAAATTTCCCATGCGAACTCTAAAAATTCGGCGAGATAAAAAAGTTCTTTAAATATATGGCCATGTTTCCTCTGAAACCAAGATTAAAAAATGTAGAGAGAATGCCATAGCGCCATGCTCGATCGTATGCCTTTTCAACATCGAAGAAAACAGACACAAAGTGATTCCTTCGAACAAAAGCATTACGAATATGGGTTTCCAGTAGAATCATATTATCAAATGTTGATCGTCCTCGACGAAAACTGCTCTGCAATGGAGGGATGAGGCCTTGTTTCTCCAATTCATATACTAGGCGGCCATTGACCATGCGCTCTAAGGTTTTGCACAAACAGCTATTCAAGGCTATTGGCCTGTAGTTCAGAGGGTTTGATGAATCTTTATCTGGTTTTAGTATAGGAATCACAATCGCTTTATACCATTGAGAAAGATACTTCTGCTCAATCCAAATTCTGTTAAATAAATTCAACAGATTGGAAAGGGAAGTGTTATTCAAGTGATGAAACATGTTGTATGTGATTAAATCTGGCCCAGGACTGGTGTCATGTGCTCTTGACAAAGCGGATTTTAACTCATTCATCTTAAACTCGCAATTATAAGGAAAACTTCTATGGGTATTAAATTGCAAATGCGTTTGTTCCATGCGACGCTTAGTCGGCATAAAATTAGCTATAAGAATTAGATGAGGAAACTTTATTAAATGCTTGTCCAGGAATATTAGCTATGTCTAATGGAGCAGTATATTTAGTATTTCCTGTTTTTAAAATAGGAAAGCGAAATTCCCAATAAATTCCATTAGCAGCCGTGACTTTGTCCCACAATTGCTTAGTGTATGTAGAGGACGTAATAGAAGACACAAAATTAATCCGAGATTCCCTCTGGCTACGTCGACGAATACGACGAGCAATGGCCTTGGCACGTTTAAACGCGATAAGATTTTCAGTCGTTGGACATCTTCTAAAAATGTTCCACAATTTCTTTTCCCTCCTTCGACTGTCGCGACAAGCCTCATTCCACCACGGCCTGCGAAATTTTCGGAGGCGTGGAGAACTCTTTGGAATGGTATTATTAGCGGCATTTATAATGGTGTCAACGACATATTGTACTGCTTCCGTTATGTCTGTAGTGTTGACCATGGTCTGAGTGATATCAGCAAGTTGTGAGAATAAATTCCAATCTGCCCTCTGGAACAGAAAACGCGGAGGACAAGGAGTCGCACCGCTATTGTCAGCATGGGAGATTATTAAGGGAAAGTGATCGCTGTAGTACAAATCCTCTCCAACTGTCAAATTCAACAAAGGAAGTATTTCAGGAGAACAAAGGGCCAGATCGACACTATGGAAGGTACGTGTGGGTTCATGAAAATGCGTTTTTTCATCGTTATTGAGCAGACAGAGACAGTTATTATTAATAAACTGTTCGATCTGTCGCCCACGAGAATTTGTATTGTCCGAACCCCGCAAGTTACTATGTCCGTTGAAATCACCGATTATTAGAAAAGGTGAAGGAAGCTGATCTATTAAACTGTCAAGATCCTGTTGCAAATGGTATCATGGGGCGGTAGATAGACGCAACAGACTGTGACCAAGGCTCTAGTGTGCACTTGTACAGCCACAGCCTGCAAGGAAGTGCGTAGAGATAGCTGTGTGCTTGGATATAAGTTAGATGTCAAAATACAGACACCCCCTGAATGATTTGTTCCAGTGCTTATGTCTCTACGAACGCAATTATAACCGCGCAGTTTAATATAATTATCAGTCTTCAAGAAAGTTTCCTGAAGACAAAGACAAACAGGATGATATTTGTTGATGATGGACTTGATGTCTTGCAATTTAGACCGAAGGCCACGACAATTCCAAGAGTGAAAATTGCCCATTAAGAAAATTGAGCTGCTGAAGAGTTAATAGGAACATGTGGTGGAGTTGGTGAAATTTCACAACTCATATGTAAATTTTCATCCTCATCGGATGGATGGAGTGAAAGGTGGTCGGGACTTTTGGGCAAGCCACTGAAAATGGACGGCAAGTCTTCATGGACTTTACCCTGTGTCGCAAGTCCCAAAGCGACGGAATTTTTAGTTGATGACTTTTTAAACTTTGATGCAATATCTGTCTTTGACATTCCACGTTTCGAAAGCTTCAGTTTTAAAGAATTTTGAGATTTAGAATTTAATTTTGTTCTTTTTGGTTTTGATGCTTCTGCGATACTTGTTACCGACAAATCTGATTCAGAATCAGAAGTTTTTAAAGGAAGTGGCTGTGAATTTTTGGTTTTGGACTTAGGAATATTTTTAGCTACAGAAGCGTGGCTAATTCCAACTGTTGTTTTTCTAAAACTTTTCGTCGTGCTTCGGGGTAAGATATCTGTTCTTTAACTTTTACTGCAGTGATTTCTTTTTCGAGTTGCCAGCGTTGATATAACCGGGAATAGGCAGTATGGTTGCCATTGCAATTTTCACACCCCTCTTGTGCTGTGCATTGTTTGCTATCACCCTTTTCTGCGCAACGGGCACAAGTGAGCGTCCCGCGGCAGTTAGTTTGAGAGTGTCCAAATCTCTGGCACTTAAAGCACCTCAAAGGATTTGGAATGTAGGGACGAACGGGTAGTTTAATGTATCCGGCATAAATGAATTCAGGCAACTTTGGAGAATGAAATGTGAGAATATGATGCTTTGTTCCCAGGAGTTGTCCATCCCGCCGTATATTGATTCGGCTTACGTGCGTTACTCCCTGGTTTTTTAGTTCAAAAGTTATTTCTTCTAGTGGAACATTCAACAATTCTCCACAAGTTATTACTCCTTTGGAATGATTCAAAGTTTCGTGAGGGCTTACGCTAATTTTAATTGTGGCTATTGCTTTAATTTTTAAAATTTGCTGGTCTTGCTGTCGTGAATTTACCTCGACTAGCAAATCATCAGATCGAAGCTTCCTTATAGACGTCACTTCGCCAACTGTAGCGCTGATAGCCTTCTGAACGAGGAAAGGTGAAACAGTATGGAATGTTTCTTCAGTGTCTGAGATTCTTTTAATAATAAAATACGTATCATTTTGTTTTTCAGAAGTTGGTCGAATCTTATGTTGCCCACTGAAGGGACCCTTTATAGGACGAGCCATGCAAGAGTGAAAAGAGGTTCGGACTCCAACGGCACCGCCCACCACCGAGCCCAACAAGGGAAGGCAGTAAATGGCTCCGGACACTCCCAGCCTCAGCACTTACCTTGGTGCTAGCCGGAGTCTATATGCTCAGGGCCATCTCCAGGAACGTTGACCACCCTTAACGCCAAGCCCCAGAGGATGACCCTTTCGCTTAATCACTAGCAGACTAACCAAATGATTAGGATACTAGCCGATTGATACACCGGGGACCACAGTGCACCACCCGTCTAATGGGTCGCCACGCATGGCAAACACGTGGGGGTATTTGCTGCCCATGAGAAGCAGGAGGCAAACAGAGCGGCGACAGCTTCTCATGGAGAGCTCCCTCACCTACCCTCGAGGAAAAGAAGAAAAAAGGAGACAGCAGAAGGCGCAGAGAGGAGTAAACCCAAAGGGAGTAAAGATCCCTGGGAACCTCGGGATTGGGACACCCGTACTCACCTATAGTAGGCGAGCCCCTGAGGGGTTAGGTTATAATGGATATCATAAGAAATAAAGACCAGAAACGGGATATTAAGAAGTATAAAAATTGCTTTATGAATGTATTGAAAATGGAAATTCTTTTTTCTAAAATTTGGAAGCCAAAACAGAAATCACAAAATCATGGCGCACAGAAAACTATTGAAGACTCTAATTTAATAATGATAAAATGTTTAATCTTTTTTTTTCTGTTTAATACAATAAAACCCTTTTTTAAAAAGTTTTTAATCTTATTATTCCACTGAAATTTTATCTCGTGGATTGTAAGAACGTAAAGATTGAAAGAGCAACAAAACATTAATAATATCAATATACCAATTATTTTTAAACTAATATGATTTCCACTTTACAAATAACTTCACAATGGTGTTATATATGGAAAGTTCACTATTCTTAAAGATATTATAAGAGAATTTCACAAAAAGGCTTGAAAAAAAAATAGGTTTCATAAAATCCTTTTGGAAATTTTTTACTAAAAATGTGCTACCTTTTCAAAGAAACTTGTTTATATGTTTTCTAGCTTTGGCCACTTAACTAATTTTGCCATGCGCCCATTATTTTTTTACACTTTTAAACATTAACAACAACGAATAATCACAAATACTATTATTCAACAAAGAAAAATTACGGGGAAGACGTAAATACCTCAAGTATTCTATGGATTCTCATTTGTATTGTCATCGAATTAGATAGTAAAGAAAAACCGAGGAATTGATTAATCATTTAAATGAGGTTCAAGTAAAAAAAAAAAAAAAAAAATGTTAAATTTTGATACATAGTAAAAATATGAAACACAGAAGTACTTGGAAAACAAAATCAAAACGAAAACTTAACAAATAACTTAAATCACCAGCTAATGCCTATACACATGAAAAAAATAATTAATTTACTTTTTTACGTTTACTTCTATATTCATATATTGAAATTCTGGACACTGTGATAAATATTTTATAAACACTGATTTTATAAAATAATATAAAATTGTGATTTAAAATCCTTGATAACAAATATAATATATTATATGCAGAAATATTATATTGTCTTTAAACCTGCCAATCAATATTTTAAACTAATAATATTATATAATGCTTTATTTAGCACTTTAAGAAAGAATTTAAATTTATTGCATGAAATTGTCAAGTATATTGTTGTGAAACAACTCAAATCTTTGATTGATATATGAATTAAGGTTATAACTTCATAAATTTGACTATAATATGCAAGTTTAAAATATCTTCATCATTTTGGTGAACTTTATTTGTTCGTGAAAAATATATATTTCTTCTGAAAACCTTTGAAATTTAAGGGTTCTGAAAATTGAGGGCAAATAATTTTACCTTTCAGGTATTTCACAAAGCTAAGTAATTTCTCTAAAGTTAATTTTTCTCTTGCTGCTTTTGATATAATCCAGAGAGTAAATCACAGCATTTTTTGCCCTATTGAAGACCTGAGACTACTTTGTTACTTTCTTTGAAAATCTATTTAATAGAGAAAAAAATCTGTTCTATGTGTCTAGAAACAGCATTTACAATCTACTCTACATTTCTAAAGTCCTTTTAAATAATTATTGCACTTTTAAATTCTATATTTTCATAGAAAATTTAACTGTTTTAAAAACTATGTAGAGGGCATTGTTTTTTATATCAGTTTAGTTTACAATACATCATTTTGCTATATATAAACTTTGCTTGAAGTACGGAACAATTTCAAATTTCTCTTATGCCAAAAAACATGCAGCACTTCAGTATTTTATGTAGTTAACATAGTGATTAGTAAAAATCTATTAAGAACAAGAAATAAACATAAATGATTGCAAAATTTCTAGAATTTCATTTTTTTTATAATATAGGCAAATTATAACGTGATTGTTAATATTATACATAATAAGTAATAGTTACTAATTAGCTCAGTGTTGGAAAAAAAACAATTTTTATTTTCGACTGATTTATTCATTATCTGTTCTAGCTAGCAATTTGAGAAACCTCTTTCGTAATTTCTTTGTCAATATTGACTGATAAATTTTCTTTGCATGCATTTGCAAAATTTATGCAGTAATTTTTCTGTGCATTGTTTCTTATGTAGTTGACACTGGAAATGCATTTCATTTTCGCGAAATAAAATTCAAAATAAACCGCTATCGTACTTTAAGCATACAAATTTCGCTAATATACGCATATATTATGTCAAGAACGAAATAGTTAGAGAACTTACTTTTTCAAAGCTAAAAGGCTCATTTTATACAACGTTCAAAAGAAAAGAAGTATTTCTTTATTTTCCGATAAAAATTCTAATGATACATTTTAGCTGATTATTTGTCACCAACTTCCTAAGAATCAAATGTACACTAAAATCATGAATATGCATTTTGCCTTTGGGCATAATATGAGAAATCTTTTAGAGTTCCAATTTATTTCCCTTATCTCATCCTTCCTCCCGTCCCTAGACACAAATATTTGAAACAAATGTCCTCTTTCACAGGTCATCAAATTTCTGGAACACAATATCTCTTAGATTGTTTTGAAAACTCCAACCTGAATAGATCTCCGGGTGGTGAAAAAGAATGCATCCTTTAGGTTTGTTCCCTTCTTGGTTGAAATCCTTTTAATTTTTAAGAATTTTGAGAGTAAAAGCTTTATATAAATGCATTATTCCTTTTAAATAAAATTTATTACTTCATTTGAATCATCTGAAAACTATACGTATTCAAACAGGACATTTACAAGTGTCCTGTTTGAAATACTTTAATTATATACTGGTTCAAAGTTCCAAGTAACACTAGGAAGAGAATTACTGGCCTTGGCCATCGTATTTAAAGTGTACCAAGTCCATACACGCAGCAATTTTGTGGGTTTCAAACCTAGAATCCTCGGGCCCTGAAATGAATCCCTCGTCCTAATACACTGGATAAAATAGCAAATCCAATGATAAGTAGAGTGCAGTAACAAAAACAGAGCACTTGAAAGAATTTGCATGTTATTATTCCTGCTTGTTGTGTCATTTGTAAATATGTATTCCATTCAAGCAGTATTGTACACTTTTTTATGTCCCTTTCAGATCATCTTCCACGCCATTTTTTCTTACTCTCGAATCGGTGTACATGAATAATAGTACTATTAAAGCCTCATCTCTGGCGATTCAAGGTTGAGATGTATGAGTTTTGACACGATTGAAACCAAATTCTGATGCATTGACTGTCACAAAATTACGTCATTGCGTTTGGGAGTTATCGTATTTATATGTTTCTAAAAGTAGAGACCGATTTGGTTCAATATTTGATATGTATCGACACTTTAGAAGTTCAATCTGTGCAGTTGCATGTTAAAACAAAATTTAGTGATTTTGGAAAAATTAAAAATACTTAGTTAAACAATTTTCAGCATTTTCACCTAAAATCGATTTTTATACGTAGTCTTTACCAAAGCAGTCTGAAATATAAATTAAATTTAGTTATATGGAAGGAGCTTTTATACAGTAAAGAATTTCTGAAAGAATTCAAAGAAATGTATATAGTATTTCCTTACACCATCAAGGAATAAAGATTTAAAAATATTGCATCATTTTTGTGGTACTAATTGACGCTAAAAATAATTTAATTCAGCGCTTTCATACATTTCGGGTTTCTTTCAATCATGATAAGTATTTGAATGCATTATTCAATTTTCATTTTACAATTTAATGACGCTTCACTCACAAGAGTTACTTGCATCACTCCCGGAAAATCAAAAGGAAAATAAGAAAACAATTCCCTTCGCTTTGAAAAAAAGTACTGTTGCTTGCTTCATTCCTTGTGAACTTTGAATTCTGTCACTCAAAGTCATTAGTTGAAAAATTTCTAACACAACAGTAAACTCGGATTTTCACTCTGATAAAAAAAAAAAAAAAAAAATGAGGAAAAGGGGGAAACAAAAAAAAACTCTAGACTGTGGAGTTTCAAATATTGATTGTTGCCTAGAGGAACATAGGGGTAGGGGGAATTAACTAAATATAGAAAAAAAAACTTCACTCATTCTTGAAGCATCAGAAAAAAACACTGGAATTACTAGAACGGCAGCAAATAAAAACAACTATTATATCTCTAAAAGGAAAAGAAACGTTCCAATTTTTTCTGTCATTCCTATTCTCCCTTCAACTTGTCAAAATATTGTGGTGAAGATGACCATGGATCTTATTTCTTGTTTCTATCTCTATAACTGCTATCAAAGGGATCTTCTCAGAATGGAATTCTTTAAGGTCTTCTATCACAATTTTTACTATTATTTCGTTAGTCCTAGCACTCAATAAAAAAAGCAGAAATGGCGTTTCGATTGGTTTTAATCTTTTTTTCTCAACATTCTAACAATAGTTGAAACGCTTTATAAAAATTCGCAATCTGAATTACTGTTTACCTTCGCTTACTTGGGAGGTTTATTTATACAGATTCAATGCGCAAAGCATAATGATAATGCTGCTCCAACACGAGTCAAAATCTAAAACCACTCAAATAAATGGGGGGGGGGGACAAAAGTAACAGCGATGAATATCTAAGAAATTTTATTAACGATTTTCTTAAATTCTTTTAGATGCAATATTTTGCCAAATAGATCCAACTGCTTGGAAAGGAATCAGAATGTTTATATACAAAGCTCTAATATGTAAGATATAAGCACACTAGTCTTCGAAAATCCAACTAAAAATAGTAGGAAAGGAAACAGCTGCAGTAGCATCCCTTTTTAAAGCAATACTGACTAATTTGGGATGGACTTTGTGAGTTTGAATCCAAATCAGATGACAAAGTTGACTCCTGAGTATGAACCCCTCTCTCCAAACTTTCTCATTACACCAGTGAGAGGGCGTTTGGCCCGTGATGTCAGATTTAATGAGCAAAGAGTTCTTCAGTATAAAGGATCTTAAGATGAATTGGATTTCGAATCTGAAGCCTACCGGAACGGAATACGAGATCTACTCATCAGATCGTTACGGATTTTGATTTCACCAAATTCGGGATGAGATGAAAAAGTGTAAAAAAAAATATTATCAAAGAAATCCGGAAAAATACTCTTCATACTTACTCGCTTCTTCACATCCCTTTGCCGAGTAAAATCATCCAAAATTGATATACAAGTGTTTCTGAAATCACTTCTAACTCTGGTAAATTGATGGATACTAATTTGGCAATTTCAATAAAATATGATGAAAAAATGCCATTGAAAGCACTCGAAAGTTTACCAGCAAGTGAGCATTCTAACTAACCAGGAGAAGTTTCTTCTAATAAAGACCTTCCCTCCCCTCCCCTCCCCTCCCCGCATAAAGCTGTGAATGCCATGCATGGCATTATGGAATCTAGTATTTTGACTGAATCCAGTTGTGACCATTAAATATTTTTAGCAGTTAATCCCTGATAATACACAAGTAACCGAAACTCGAATTTGCATTTTTGATACCTTTTTTCCCCGACCATCCGAAACCAAAATTGTAGTCGCAAGATCACGTCCCAAATTTCATTTTTTATTTATTGAAAATTTCTTAATCATTTTAATTATGTTTTCATTTTTAAATAATTTTTGAATTAACGTATTTACAAGCATATGAAAGTACCGAACACTAGACAGCCAATACTTTGACACATTTGGTTGATGGTTGGTTGGTTGGTTGCTTGAGGTTTTATGGCGCAAGAGCCATATCTGGCCATACTGCGCTCACGTGATATCATCTCAAACCATACGATTGGCGCAGTATAGCCTACCTTTGGCTTTTGCGCCATTAAACCCGAATAAATCAACTGGCCATACTGCGCCAAGCAAAATGTATAGTAGGCTTTATCAATAAAAATATCTACAGCACCAGACTATGATAAAATGTTTCATAAAACATAAATATATAATATTTAAAAATGTAAAAAAGAAAACACAAACAATTATTTTGAAAAAGAGTAAAAAGGAAACGAATGATGGAAAGTTGTTAAAAATTTTAAAGTGATAAGGCATAAGTAATTTGTGAAAACATCAAATGAGATTTAAAAAGCCTGTGGCTCTCAGAAAGTTAAAAATATTTGGATGGTATTTCTCACCCACCAAGTCCTTCAAAATTACTGATGATGTATGAAAATATTGGATACGATGCGAGTTAAAAGTAGGGCATTCAACAAGATGTGTTTTACACTAAAATCAACATGGCAGGCAGGGCAATTTGGTGCCCTTTCGCCAAAAATAAGGTGCTTGTGCGTGAAACGTGTATGTCCTATACGGAGGCGAGTCAACCTGACATCCACCCCACGTACAGGGAGGACCGACCACGGGCCAATGTTACTCTTCACTTCATGCAGTTTGTTATGGATCTGCAGATCCCATTTATTTTGCCAGGTAGAATAGATGTAATTAATGAAAGACCGCGTAATATCATTATAAGGAAGTCGTTGGTTCAAACACGACAATGGAGATTTTGCAGCAGAATCAGCCATTTCATTTCCATGAATGCCGACATGACTGGGAACCCAACAAAAAATGATTGATAATCCTCATTCTGCCAAAGGCGCAAAAGGGATAAAATTCGTATTGCTGTTGGATGCATGCGATTATGATAGTGAGAAAGTGTTTCCAGCGCACTCATGCTATCGGTATAAATTATAAATTTTCGCTGTGGCAAAGATGAGATCTTCTGTAGAGCGCAGAATATAGCAAGCAACTCAGCAGTAAATACTGAACAACAATTATGAACCCGATAGCTCACTATATCAGATAGAAGTACTATGCCATAACCGACATGACCATCTGATTTCGAGCCATCCGTGAAAATTGGATCAAATGAGGAATACCGATGGCGATGATAGAAAAATAGCTGTTGGAAGACAACAGGTGCAGTTGAGGATTTATCGAAGCCTTTGAATGGATTCACAAAAGAGAATTTCGGGGCATCCCAAGGTGGAAAAATAAAGGAGTCAACAGTTTTAACACTAACAGTATTGAGGTCCGAGTCACTTATGATCATTTTGGCTCTCTCTCAGAATGGTAGAATGTGAGACGGACAGGCATTATACAATCTACGAAGACCACTCGGGAATGTCATTTGACTTAAGGGGTGTTTCAAAATAGATTTTGTTTTGAAATAATATGAAACAGAAATTTTCTGGCGTCTTAAATAAAGGGGCAACTGGTGACAAATAACATAAAGGCTTTCAATAGGAGAAGTACGGAACGCACCGGAGCAGATCCTTAAAGCAGAATGGTGAACAGTATCCAGCCGTCGTAAAACAGATGATCGCGCCGAACCATATACCATACACCCGTAGTCAATACGCGAAAGGATGATTGCATCATAAATACTGAGTAAAGAGGTCCGATCGGAACCCCAGGATGTTCTGGAAAGTACCTTCAAAATATTTAACATTTTCTCACACTTCATTCGCAAATGCAAAATATGCGGAAGGAAGGTGAGCTTACTATCGAATATTACTCCTAAAAACCGTATTTCGCTCACCACTGGGATTAGTATATTTCGAATATATATATTCGGATCCGGGTGAATTATTCTCTTCCGGCAGAAGTGAACGCATCTATTCTTCTCAGGTGAGATTGAGTGCCCATTGTTGTTGCACCAAGCTACCACCTTATTTACTGAGTTTTGCAATTGTCGTTCTATAAGATTCATGTTGTTACCTTGACATGAGATCTACAGATCGTCAACATACAGAGTTCCATTAATAGATGGAGGCAAATGATTTAAAATCTTTCTCAGATGAATAATATAAAGTCTGACACTGAGGACACTTCCTAGTGGAACTCCCTCAGCTTGAATAAAATGATTAGAGTAAAAGTTGCCAATTCGAACACGAAAAGTACGTCTTGATAAAACGGTTTGTAAAAATATGGGTAAGTTACCCCTAAAACCTAGATTAAAAAGTGTTGAAAGTATGCCATAGCGCCATGTACGGTCGTATTCCTTCTCAATGTCGAAAAATATGGAAACTAGGTGGTTCCTCCTCACAAAGGCATTGCGTATTTGGGTTTCCAGTAATACGAGGTTGTCAAAGGTAGACCGACCTCTACGGAAACCACTCTGCAACGGGGAGAGGCCTCCCTGTTTCTCTAGTTCGAAAATTAGACGAGCATTGACCATGCGCTCGAAAGTCTTACAAAGGCAATTTGTAAGAGCAATCGGTCTGTAGTTCAGAGGAATTGAGGCTTCCTTGCCAGGTTTTAATATTGGGATCACAATAGCTTCGCGCCATTGTGAAGGGTACTTCTGTTCAATCCATATTCTGTTAAATAATAATAACAGATTCGAAAGTGAAGTTGCATTCAAATGGCGGAGCATATTATATGTGATCCCATCTGGCCCGGGACTGGTATCATGGACTTGAGACAAGGCCATTTCCAATTCAATCATCCTGAAGTCACAATTATATGGAAGAGTAGTTCGAGCATCGAAGCGCAAAGGCTTGTGCAAACGCTTGGCCGAGAATGTTAACAACGTCTAATGGGCTTGGATACATCATATTACCGGTTTTTCAAACAGGAATAGAAGTTTCATTATAGATCCCATTAGCAGCCTTAACCTTTTTCCATAAAAGGTTACTCGGAGTAGAGGATGTGATGGATGAAACAAATTTAATCAATGATTCTCTCTGACTACGAAGCCGAATACGGCGAGCTAGCGCTTTGGCTCTTTTAAAAGCGATCAAATTCTTAGTCGTAGGGTACCTTCTGAAAAGATTCCAGAGTTTCTTTCGGTTCTTATGACTGTCGCGACAAGCTTCCTTCCACCACGGCCTACGGAATTTTCTTACACGTGGGGAATTTTTGGAATGTTGGTGTTCGCGGCGTTCATTATTGTATCAATGATATTTTGAACTGATTTCGAAATATCTGCACCACTGACCATAGCCACATTGATAATTGCTAGTTGTGAGAATGTAGTCCAATCTGCACGCTGGAACAGAAAACGCGAAGGACAAATAGTAGCACCTCCGCTATCAAAATGCGAGATTATTAGGGGAAAGTGATCGCTATTGTGAAGATCATCTTCAATTCTCAAATTCATCAACGGTAGAAGTTCAGCAGTGGATATGGCTAGGTCAAGACAGTGGAAGCTAAGTGTGGGCGTATGGAAGTACGTTTTCTCGTCATTATTGACCAGAGAGAGACATTTATTAGCAATAAACTGTTGAATCTGCTGTCCTCGAGAGTTTGTACTATCCGAGCCCCACAAAATACTATGTCCATTGAAGTCGCCAAATAAAATGAAGGGTGACGGAAGTTGGTCTACTAGATTGTCCAGGTCTTGCGGACGGATGATACCGTGAGACTGTGACCAAAGATCGCATATGGACCTGCACAGCCACAGCCTGAAGAGATGTATGTAAAATAAGAGGAGTGTTCGGATAAAAATTTGAGGTGAAAATACAGACACCTCCAGAACCATGAAATCCAGTGTCTGTATCTTTCCGAACACAGCTATATCCGCGTAACTTGATGGGAATGTTGGGTGTCAAGAAGGTTTCCTGAACACCGAAACAGATAGGATGAAATTTGTTAATAATTGATTTCATGTCATGAAGTTTGGAACGAATGCCGCGACAATTCCAAGAAACGAAGGTACCAATTAAGAGAGAGATTTAGATGGTCAGTGTGAGTGAGCAGCTGTAGGAGTTGCCTGATCTTCGCAACTCATAGAAAGTGTATGTTCATCCTCAGACGGATGGAGCTTAAAATCAGGGATAGTTGGTGTGCATCCAAAGATAGACGTTAAATCCTTATGGACTACACCATATCTTGCTAATCCCAAAGCGACGGAATTCCGAGAAGTAGACCCCTCAGGGGCTCACCTACTATAGGTGAGTACGGGTGTCCCAATCCCGAGGTACCCAGGGATCTTTACTCCCTTTCAGTTCGCTCTCCTCTCCGCCTTCTGCTGTCTGCTATGTATTTCCTTCCCTCGACGGCAAGCGAGGGAGCTCTCCATGAGAAGCTGTCGCCGCTCTGTTTGCTTCTTGCTTCTCATGGACAGCCAATGTCCCACGTGTTGGACGTGCGTGGCGACCCATTTGGGGGACGGGTGGTGCACTGTGGTCCCCGGTGTATCAATCGGCTGGTAGCTAGTCACCTGAGTGGCTAGGGTGCTGGGGATCAAGCAGGGGGGGGTTACTCCTTGGGCTTGGCGTTAAGGGTGGTCACTGTCCCCGGGGGTAACTCCGAGCGTATAGGTAACCGATTAGCACTAAGTTAAGCGCCGAGGCTGGAAATGACCAGAGCCGGTGGCTGCCTTCCCTTGTTGGGCTCCGTGGTGGGTGGTACCGTCGGGCCCGAATCTCCCTTAATATCGCATGGCTCCTCCTAAAAAATCTCCCTTCAGTGGGCATCAAAAAGCAATGAAATTAATTCCAAATGAACAAAAATTTGACATCTTCTTTATCATTAAACGAATATCAGATAAAAACGAATCATTTAATTCTGTATCTCCTTTCCTTGTACAGAAAGCTATCACAGCAACAGTTGGTGAGGTCTCCTCAATCCGCAAAATGCGTTCAGGGGACTTACTAGTAGAAATTTGTTCTAAAAAGCAATCGCATCAAATTTTAAAATTAAAAGCATTAGCCACAATACCTGTTTCTGTTCAGCCTCATTTATCACTAAATTATTCAAAGGGTGTGATCACTTGTGGTCAATTATTTAATGTACCTCTCGAGGAAATATTGAAGGAATTGCAGGGTCAAGGAGTGACACATGTACGCCGCATAACCATTCGGCGGGATGGACAAATCCTTGACACTAAACATCTCATACTAACCTTCCATTCCCCGAAATTGCCAGAATTTATATATGCCGGGTATATGAAATTGCCTGTGAGGCACTATATACCAAATCCTCTAAGATGCTTCCAGTGTCAGAGATTCGGTCACTCAAAAGCTAATTGCCGCGGGACAGTTATTTGCGCCCGCTGCGCTGAGAAAGGCCATGAGAGTCAACAATGCACTGCATAAGAAAAATGCGTGAACTGCGATGGAAATCATTCATCCTTTTCTCGGTCTTGTAAACGGTGGACTCTAGAGAAACAGGTTATAGCTTTGAAAATAAAAGAGAGCCTCTCTTATCCCGAAGCTAGACGGAGGAGTTTAGCTGAAACTCCTACGCCAGGTTTGAGTTATGCCTCTGCGGTACAAAAAACATTCTGCGCAAATTGTTCATGCCAAAACTGCATTAAGAATAAGCCTAAAACCAAACCACCCGAGAAAACATCCGATTCTGACACTGAAAGATCAACGGCTAGTGCTCCTGAAACTTGCAAGCCTGGAAAAAATAAACAAAAACTCAAATCTAGCAAGTCTTTGAAGCTAAAGCTTGCGAAGCGTGGTCTTAAGCAAAACGACCTGCCAATAAAATTGAAAAAATCGGTATTAAAAAATTCGGCTGCCTTGGGGTTAGCGGCACAAGGTAAAGTCCACAAGGACTTGTCGTCGATTTTTGGTGGCATTACTAATAGCCCAGATATCAAATTACATCCGTCCGAAGATGAATCTGAGCTTGAAATGAGTTGCGAAGATTTAGCAACTCCAACTACTGCCTCTTCTCGCCCCTCTTCTAAACCAGTCTTATAATGGGTACCTTCCTCTCTTGGAATTGTCGTGGCATTCGGTCCAAACTTAATGACATTAAATCCATTTTAAACAAATTTCATCCTATCTGTTTTGGTGTCCAAGAGACTTTTCTGACACCTAGCATTCCTCTAAAATTACGCGGCTATAACTGTGCTAGGAAAGATGCAGACATATCATCTCGTCCTTCGGGTGGTGTCTGTATTTTTACTTCAAATTCATATCCGAGCACACTTTTGCCTTTGCATACACCTTTACAGGCTGTGGCTGTACAAGTCCATGTACGGACATTGGTCACAGTTTGCTACATTTACATACCACCTCATGATGTCATTCAGTTACAAGATCTTGACAACCTCGTGGACCAGCTTCCTTCACCTTTTATTTTACTAGGTGACTTAAATGGACATAGTACTTTGTGGGGTTCGGATAGTACAAATTCTCGTGGGCAACAGATAGAACAGTTTATTTCTAATAACTGTCTCTGTTTGCTCAATAATGATGAGAAGACGTATTTCCACGAACCCACACGTAGCTTCCATACTCTTGATCTGGCCATATGTACACCTGAACTCCTGCCATTCCTCACTCTAACAGTTAGCAATAATCTTTACGGCAGTGACCACTTCCCAGTTATTGTCTCTCATGCTGATGGTGGCGGTGCTACTCCTTGTCCACCAAGGTTCTTATTCAGTCGGGCAGACTGGGATGCATTCGCACAATTGGCAGATATCACAGAGAATATGGTCAGTACTTGTGACATCACGGAAGCAATGCAACATGTCATTAACTGCATAATAAGCGCCGCGAATGCTACTATCCCTAAAACTTCCCCACGTCTAAGAAATTTTCGTAGACCGTGGTGGAATGAAGCTTGTCGCAACAGCCATAAGAAGCAAAAACGACTTTGGAATATTTTTCGAAGGTACTCGACAACGGCAAATCTTGTTGCTTTTAAGCGTGCCAAAGCCCTAGCTCGTCGAATACGCCGTCGTAGTCAGAGGGAATCTTGGATTAAATTTATATCATCGATCACATCTTCGGTTTCCAGTAAACATTTGTGGAAGAAAGTAAAGGCTGCTAATGGGATATACAGTGAAAACTCCATTCCTGTCTTAAATACGGGAAATGAGATGCATTCCTCCCCATTAGACGTAGCCAATATTCTTGGTCATACGTTCGCTGAAGTTTCTGCCATAGATTCTTATAGTCGTAAATTTCTGGCAATAAAGAATCGAGCGGAACGGTTGCCTTTACGCTTTAATGACCGAAGTACTTTCCGATATAATTGTGAATTTAGAATATTTGAACTGAAAACTGCCTTAACTCAAGCCCATGATACAAGCCCTGGACCAGATGGGATAACATATAATATGATCCGCCATTTGAATGGACCTTCTCTTTCGAATCTGTTACTATTATACAACAGAATATGGGCTGAGCAGAAGTATCCTTCACAATGGCGCGAAGCTATAGTGATCCCAATATTAAAACCTGGTAAGGCAGCATCCAACCCTCTGAACTACCGACCAATTGCTCTGACGAATTGTCTGTGCAAAACCTTTGAAAGAATGGTCAATTCACGTCTCATCCTCGACCACGTCTCTCCTCGTTGCAGAGTTGTTTCCGTAGAGGTCGGTCTACCTTTGACAACCTCGTACTATTGGAAACACAAATACTCAACGCATTCGTCAGGAGGAACCACCTGGTCTCCATATTCTTTGATATTGAGAAGGCTTATGACCGTGCTTGGCGCTTTGGCATACTCTCAACACTTTTTAACTTTGGTTTTAGGGGAAACCTTCCCATATTTTTACAGAACTTCTTATTAAATCGGACTTTTAGAGTTCGTGTTGGAAACGTTTATTCAACTCATTTTAATCAAGCTGAAGGAGTTCCACAAGGAAGTGTCCTCAGTGTCACACTTTTTATCGTCCATCTTAGTCAAATTTTAACTCATTTACCTTCATCTGTACATTCAAGTCTTTACGTTGACGATTTACAAATATCCTGCCACGGAAGTAGTATGAATATAATTGAACGACAGTTACAAACTGCTGTAAACAAATTGGTATTGTGGTGCGATAACAATGGGCACACTATTTCGCCGGAGAAGAGCCGATGCGTTCATTTCTGCAGAAAAAGAAATCTTCACCCTGATCCGAATATTCATATTCGGAATATTCCAATTCCAGTTGTTAATGAAATACGGTTTTTGGGAGTGATTCTTGATCGGAAGCTCACCTTCCTTCCGCATGTCTTATATTTGCCGAAAAAGTGTGAGAGGTTATTGAATATTTTAAAAGTGCTGTCTAGAACAACTTGGGGTGCCGATCGGACCCCCCTGCTCCGTATTTACCAAGCAGTCATCCTTTCCCGCATTGATTACGGTTGCATGGTGTATGGTTCTGCACGTACAACAGTTTTGCGGCGATTAGATACCATACACCATACTGCTCTAAGAATATGTTCTGGAGCCTTTCGCACTTCTCCGGTTGAGAGCCTGTATGTCATTTGCCATCAACTCCCTCTTCAATTAAGGCGTCAGAATTTATCTATTTTATATTATTACCGTATAAAGTCCGTTCACAATCACCCCATTTGTCATATGTATCTTCCGGTTGGTCTTCGTAAACTATATGATGCCCGTCCCTCTCACATCCTTCCATTCAGTGAGAGAACTAAATTAATACTATGCGATTCGGATCTTAACGATGTTCATGTTAAAGTTCATGACTCTTTTAGCTTCCCACCTTGGGATATCCCTCAATTTTCTTTTTTAAATCCCTTCACTGGAACCGATAAATCATCAACTCCTCCGATAATTTTCCAACAACTCTTTCTGTATCATCACCATCAGTATTCTTCTTTTATACCAGTTTTCACGGATGGCTCAAGATCAGATGGACACGTTGGTTGTGCCATTGTAACTCCATCTGAGACAGTGAGCTATCGTCTTCACAACTACTGCTCTGTGTTTACGGCTGAGTTAGTGGCCATTTTTTATGCTCTGCAAAAAATCTCGCCTTCTACTCAGCGTAATTTTATCATTTATTCCGATAGCATGAGCGCCTTGAAAACACTTTCTAATTATCATTATCTGATGCATCCGATTGCTGTTCGTATTTTGTTTACACTTCGTTTATTACAAAACGATGGTTTTAATATAATTTTTTGTTGGGTTCCGGGTCATGTGGGCATTTTTGTTAAGGAAAACGCCGACTTGGCTGCAAAATCTGCGACGGAGTTTTTAAGAATCGGACTTCCATTTTCTGATGTTAAGACGGCTGTTTTTAATCACACATAATCTTCTTGGCAGGAGACATGGAACATTCAAGTTCAAAATAAGCTACGTTCTATCAAACCTACCATTAGTTTGTGGCCTGTTCTCCCTATACGTGAGATGGATGTCAAACTGACTCGTCTCCGTATAGGACACACCCGCCTCACTCATAGGCATCTAATTCTAGGCGAAAAAGCAGCAACATGTCCTACTTGTCAACTGGATTTTACAGTATATCACATTTTGGTCCAGTGCCCTGCTTTTAATTCTCATCGTATTCGTTTCTTCCATTCACCGTCCCCCTCAGGGGCTCACCTACTATAGGTGAGTACGGGTGTCCCAATCCCGAGGTTCCCAGGGATCTATGCTCCTTTATGTTCACTCTCCCCTCGGTCTTCTGCTTTTGGCTGTGATTTTTCTTTCCCTCGAGGGTAGGCGAGGGAGCTCTCCATGAGAAGCTGTCGCCGTTCTGTTTGCTTCTTGCTTCTCATGGACAGCAAATACCCCCACGTGTTTGCCGTGCGTGGCGACCCATTAGACGGGTGGTACATTTCGGTCCACGGTGTATCAATCGGCTGGTATCCCAATCATTTGGCTGGTCTGCTCAAGGGGATCAAGCGAAGGGGTCACTCCTTGGGCTTGGCGTTAAGGGTGGTCACTGTCCCCGGGAGTGACTCCCAGCGTATAGGTTTCGATCAGCACCATGGTAAGCGCCGAGGCTGGGGAGAGCCAGAGCCGGTGGCTGCCATCCCTTGTTGGGCTCCGTTATGGGTGGTGCCGTCGAGCCCGAATCATTCACCATATCGCATGGGTCTTTCAAATAATCAACACAGTAATGCTTTTTTGAAATTTTTTATAGTTTTTTCTGAAAATAATGACTTAAAGAACATATCTCCCATTTTAATTCATAAAAGTATCTCTGC
Source organism: Argiope bruennichi (assembly GCF_947563725.1). Classification (NCBI taxonomy): domain Eukaryota; kingdom Metazoa; phylum Arthropoda; class Arachnida; order Araneae; family Araneidae; genus Argiope; species Argiope bruennichi. Next base: position 134,458,665 of record NC_079163.1, read on the forward strand.
CCTTGTCGGAGAGGTAAAATCAATTAAAAAACTGAACAATGGAAAACTTTTAATAGAAGTCATGAATATGAAACAATCTGAAAATATATTGAAACTAGAAAAAATAGGGAACATAGACGTCAAAGTCACTCCACATCGTACACTTAATCATTCCAGAGGTGTTATTTCCGAAAGTGAATTTGAAAAAGATCTGGAAGAAGATATACTAGAATGTCTGAAAAGCCAAAAAGTCATAGCAGTCCGCCGAATTACAATCAAACGAAATGGTCAGAACTTCCCAACAAAACATCTCATTCTTACATTTGACACTCCTGTATTACCAAAATCCGTTAAAATAGCATATATAAACTGCCCGGTTAAAACTTTTATACCTAATCCCTTGCGTTGCTTTAAATGTCAAAAGTTTGGCCATACAATTACGGCTTGTCGGGGAAAACAAATTTGTGCTCGGTGCTCTAGTTCAGACCACGAAAGCAACACCTGCAATTCTACCGAAACAAAATGCTATAACTGCGATGGTGATCATCCCTCGTACTCCAGATCATGCCCACATTATAAATTAGAAAAAGAAATCCTGACAGTTAAAATAACGAAAAATCTCTCTTTCCCAGATGCTCGAAAAATAGTCACCGACAGAACACCCAAACCAAACCTCTCTTATGCATCTGCACTAAATCCATCAGTCCCCCCATCACAACAAACAACATCTGCCATAAATAATCTTAAAACAACTACAACAGCAAATTCTCCTGTTAATAATGAACTAATAACAATTAAAAAAAGTGACTGGCTTGAACTTCTTGCAATTAAAAAGTCTTGGGAGAATGCTTCATCGTCCTCCGCCGTATCACATTCAACTACCAATTCAACTCCTGTACCAACGATTCAACCAAATCCACCTTATCCAACCATTAGCAGGGATGAACAAGCAAATGCATCTGCAATTCTTACAAATAATTTATTAGATATAAAGACGGCAACTAATAAGTCTCCAAATAATCCCAATATATCCTTATCCACAAAGAACAATTCATCCCCTGTAAAGACTAATGCAAAAAGTGCTCGAGAAAATAAAAAAAATGATGAAGAAGTCAAATGATAAAGAGAAAGTGAAAGAATCGAAATCTAGCAAACTTGTTCGCCTACTAACCAATAAAAGAGATGAAAATATTTTAAGTACGTCTGCAAATCGATCACCTACCCGACAAGATTTTTTAAAAGACTCTCGAAAGAAAAATCTTAATGATGATGGTGAAGATAGTGATTCACTTTTTAAAGTTCACCCATCTGAAGATGAAATGTCCACCAGTGAGGCTGGTGATTTCTAGCTTCCTTTGTGGTCTTCTACTTTTGTCAGTTTCTCCTTTTTCTGTTTTTTGGTTTGTAATTAATGGCTGCATTTATTTCCTGGAACTGTAGAGGGTTTATGAACAAGTCTTCAGAACTTAAAGACCTGATTTATAAATATCAACCAACCTGTATTGCACTACAAGAGACGTATCTTAAAACAGATAAAAATAATATTCCTAATTACCAAATTTTTAGCAAGAACCATATACAAAATAGAGCTTCTGGTGGCGTTGCAATTCTTACAGCGAGTAATATCCCATCCATACCTCTGATTCTGAACACTAATCTTCAAGCAGTAGCAATACGCGTTCATATGCAATCCTTGATCACCATTTGCAGTCTCTACTTGCCTCCCAACGAAACAGTTAATCAAACAGATCTGAATAACTTAATTTCCCAACTCCCAACTCCGTTCATTATTTTGGGAGACTTTAACGGTCATAGCACTTTATGGGGTAGCTGTAATTCAAACACACGAGGTCAAAAAATCGAACAACTGCTTGTTGACAATAATTTATGCCTTTTAAATACAGATGAAAAAACACATTTTCATTTACCAACGCGAACATTCCATTCAGTTGATCTGGCAGTATGTTCTCCAGCACTCCTACCTTTTCTAAATTTAACGATTGACAATGATCTATATAATAGTGACCACTTTCCTTTAATTTTAACAGATAATAGACACAGTATCACTGGTTCTTATCATCCTCCTAAATATGTTTTAAATGCAGCAGACTGGCAGAAGTTCACCTCTCTGGCTAATATTAACTCTCATGTAATTAAATCTTCAACTATTGAGGAAGCATTAAAACATATTGTCAACACTATAATCGACTCGGCAGACAATTCTATCCCAAAACCGTCTGGCATTCGAAGAAAACAAAACAAGCCCTGGTGGAATGCCGATTGCCAACAGGCATACAAAAAACAGAAAAAGGCCTGGAGTATTTTTCGAAGATACCCCACCACACAAAATTTTATTTATTTTAAAAAGACCAGAGCAGAATCCAGAAAAATTCAACGACGCAGTCGAAGAATTTCTTGGCGAAACTTTGTCTCCAATATTACCTCTAAAATATCCAGCCGTTCTTTGTGGAATAAAGTAAAAAGAGCTTCAGGTGTTTCTCACACTAACACCGTTTCTATTTTAGTACATAAAGGAAATACAATTTCATCCTTAAAAGATATTGCAAATTGCATTGCTTCAACTTTCGCATATACTTCTAACAGCCAAAATTACCCTCCTCAAATTTTGAATTACAAAAGGAACGCAGAAAAACAAGCGTTAAATTTTAATTCTCGGACTACGTTGCCCTACAACTGCGATCTAACGTTTATGGAATTGCAATCATGTTTATCTAGTGTCCACAACTCTTCTCCAGGATCGGACAATATTAGCTACTCCATGATCAAACATTTAACAACCGAGTCTCAAAAAGCCTTATTACTTTCATACAATCGTATCTGGCACGAACACTACTTTCCTACTATTTGGCAAAACGCAATAATAATTCCTTTGTTTAAACCAGGAAAACATCCTCAGAATCCATCAAACTATCGTCCCATTGCTTTAACCTGTTGCCTCTGTAAATTACTTGAGCGGATGATTAATCGTAGACTAATTTATTACCTGGAAAACAACAACATTCTTCATCCATCTCAGAGTGGATTTCGGAGGGGTCGTAGCACCACCGATAATCTTCTGGCCCTTGAAACAGACATCCGCCTCGCTTTTTTACAAAGAAAGCACTTAGTCGCCATATTTTTTGACATCGAAAAGTCATATGATCGGACCTGGCGATACGGGATTTTGAAAGATTTGCATGATCATGGACTAAGAGGAAACCTACCTATTTTTATAAGGAATTTTTTGAAACTCAGGAAATTTCAAGTTAAAGTGCAGTCCGAATTTTCAGACTTCATCCAAGAGGAAGGTGTTCCCCAAGGCAGCGTTTTAAGTGTGACGCTTTTCATTTTAAAAATGAATAGTATTTTAAGACAACTATCGCCTACTGTGAAGGGCCATTTATACGTTGACGACCTCTACATTTCATGTACGGGGATAAATATGAATTTTATACAACGACAGCTGCAGATTGCAGTTAATGGTATAACACAATGGTGCAATAATAATGGTTTTAATATTTCTACATCAAAAACTGCGGGTGTCCACTTTTGCCGTAAAAGAAATTTACACTCTAACCCAGAAATTAAATTAAATGAGGAAATCATTCCATTTTTGGATGAGATCAGGTTCTTGGGTATAATCTTTGACAAAAAGCTAACCTTTCTCCCTCATATAAAACTGTTAAGGAAAAAATGCGAAAAATCTTTGAATATCTTAAAAGTCTTATCATCTACAGCTTGGGGAGCGGATAGAGAATCCTTGATTAAAATTTATAAAGCCACGGTGCTCTCTAAATTGGATTACGGCAGCGAAATTTATGGGTCTTCCAGAAAAAGTGTTTTAAAAAAACTGGACTCTGTTCATCACACAGCACTCAGACTTTGTTCTGGAGCTTTTAGGACATCCCCTGTGAAAAGCCTTTATATTGAATGTTATGAACCTTCCCTTGATGTAAGAAGACGAATGCTGTCTTTGAATTATTATTTTAAAATTCAGTCAAACATGAATCATCCATTTTTTGATTTTAAACTTCGCCCTTTCTTAGTTAGACTGCAAGAGGCTAGAAAGTCGTCAGCACCAGTGTTTTTTACAAGAGTCCAAAACTTCCTTTCAGAAAACTTACTTAACCTACACGTTACTCCACAGCTGGTAATTGGCTTTCCACCTTGGAAAAATCTTAATATGCAATTTTTAAACCCATTCAACACTTTTAACAAATCTGGGACAACAGAAGTTATTTATCAGCAAATTTTCCGTGAACACAGACAGCAATACAAAGACTTTCTTCCCATTTATACTGATGGGTCAAAATCATCTAATAATGTCTCTTTTGCTGTTGTCTTACCAGATAGAGTCATTTCTTTTACACTTTATTCCTTTTGTTCAATTTTTACGGCAGAAATAACTGCGGTTTTATACGCATTGGAAGAAATCTCTGAGAGACCGGGAAAAAAGTTTATTATTTATACCGATTCTCTAAGTGTGTTACAATCCCTAAAATCATTTTATCTTCATCGTCATAATCATCCTTTGGTTTTCCAAGCTATAGATATTTTTAACAAACTGACTTCTCGAGATTTTATTATTTCATTCTGTTGGGTACCCTCTCATGTAGGAATTCTGGGCAATGAGGAAGCAGACAAGGCTGCTAAATTGGCAAGTATTTCAGCAGTCACATCTATTCCTGTAAGCGATTTAAACAAGCACACTAAAAGGCTTCTTTATTCCAAATGGCAAGCTCAGTGGTATTTTGAAACTAACAATAAACTACATGCTATTAAACCTCATGTACAACCGTGGTCTTCATTACCCAATCGGAAAGCAGACACAGTATTAACCCGTTTACGTATTGGGCATACGAGATTCACCCATCGCCACTTGTTACTAGGTGAACAACCACCTCTATGTTCCCAGTGTGACTGTCAAATATCTGTCCAACATATATTGTCAGAATGTCCAAATTTCAATGCTCAACGTTTGCACTTTTTTCAAAATACGAACACTTTATTACCCTTCTTACTTGGTAAGACACCACATGTTCAAATTTTTGCATTTTTGAAATCAATAGGTTTTTATCCATATATCTAAGTTTTCTCTATCTTTCTTAAAAATTTTCACATTGTTTTTATAGCTGAAATTGTATATTTTAAGCCAGAGAAACACAGTTTGGCGGAGCATGGCCAACATTATGGCTCTTGTGCCAATAAAATCAAGAAAATCAAGAAATCCATTCACCGTCTTTAACTTTAGCTGACTTGGTGGGTGAGAATTACCACCCGAATATTTTTAACTTTTTAAAAGCTATTCAACTCTATATCCACATATAAATTATTTTTTGTTTAATTTTTTTATTTGTACATTTGAAATCATTGTTATGTTTGAAAATGATACATCCATTGTTGTTTTTAAAGATGTCTGTTTTTTACTGGAATCGTCTGCTTTTGAAATTTTAACCACATAATTTTTAGGATGGAATTAAACCATACGTTTGGCGCAGTATAGCCAGGATTGGCTCTTGCGCCAATAAACCCAACAACCAACCAACCAACCAACCATCCGAGAAGAAGATTTTTGTAACTTGACAGAAAGATCTTTATGTGACATGCCACGTTTAGCAAGTTTCAATGTCAGTGACCCCTCAGGGGCTCACCTACTACAGGTGAGTACGGGTGTCCCAATCCCGAGGTACCCAGGGATCTTTACTCCCTTTATGATTTACTCTCCACTACGCCTTCTGCTGTCTCCTTTTCTTTCTTTCCCTCGAGGGTAGGCGAGGGAGCTCTCCATGAGAAGCTGTCGCCACTCTGTTTGCTTCTTGCTTCTCATGGACAGCCAATGTCCCACGTGTTGGCCGTGCTTGGCGACCCATTTGAAAGACGGGTGGTGTACTGTGGTCCCCTGTGCATCAATCGGCTGGTAGATGGTCACCCGAGTGGCTAGTCTGCTAGGGATCAAGCGAAGGGGTTACTCCTTGGGCTTGGCGTTAAGGGTGGTCACTGTCCCCGGGGGTAACTCCCAGCGTATAGGTTCCGGCTAGCACTGAGGTGTATGCCGAGGCTGGAAAAGACCAGAGCCGGTAATTGCCTTCCCTTGTAGGGCTCCGTGGTGGGCGGTGCCGTCGGGCCCGAATCTCCTTCAATATCATATGGCTCCTCCCAAGAAAGGTCCCTTTAGTGGGCGTCACATTATTCCTCAACAAGTCAATTTTGAAAACCATTTTGATAAGTTTTTCGTCATCAAACGTATTTCCGAAAATAATGAAACGTTTGAAACCGTTTCGCCATTTTTAGTGCAAAAGGCTATCGCTGCAACTGTTGGTGACATTACATCTATTCGCAAGAAGCGTTCTGGTGACTTGCTTGTCGAGGTAAATTCCCGAAAGCAAGCCCAGCAAATTCAAAAATTGAAAGCGTTATCTACAATACCTGTCAGTGTCAGCCCTCACCACTCGCTAAATATATCTAAGGGTGTCATAACTTGTGGTGAAATACTGAATCTTCCTGTAGACTTAATTACAAAGGAATTGAAGTCTCAAGGTGTCACAGATGTCCGCCGCATTACCATCCGGAGAGACGGCAATATAATTGAGACAAAACACCATATCTTAACTTTTAAGTCGCCAAAATTACCTGAATTTATATATGTGGGATATATAAGGCGACCTGTCAGACCATACATACCTAATCCCCTGAGGTGTTTTAACTGCCAGCGTTTTGGCCACTCGAAGGCGAACTGCCGCGGGACCCTCACTTGCGCCCGCTGTGCAGGAAAAGAATATGATAGCCAGCAGTGTACCGCACAAGAAAAGTGCGTGAACTGCGGGGGAAATCATACATCCTTCTCTCGATCGTGTGAACGTTGGATCTTAGAAAAGAAAATAACAACAATTAAAATCAAGGAAAACATCTCATATCCTGAGGCTAGGCGGAAAATCGCAATACAAACGCCTACGCCTGGTGTAAGTTATGCGTCTGCTGTCCAAAAATCTTTTTGTGCAAATTGTACATGTCCCAGTTGTACGAAATCTGTCAAAGGAGGAAAGAAAACCTCTGAATCGGATACAGAACAATCCATAAACAGTGCTTCTGACACTGACAAACAAGTAAAACCTCAAACCAAATCTAGACCTCAAAAGTCAATGAAATTAAAACTTGCAAAGCGTGGCCAAACGCAGAAAGATCTATCTGCGAAACTTAAGAAATCTATTAGAAAAAATTCTGTCGCTTTGGGACTAGCGGCACAAGGTTTAGCACATAAGGACTTGACGTCCGTATTCGGTGGTAAACGTAATAGTCCCGACCTTAAACTGCACCCATCGGAAGATGAGGATGATTTTGATATGAGTTGCGACGTTTCTGCAACTCCTACTGTTGCTCCTTATAATTCTGTGATACATCTCTCTTAATGGGTACCTTCCTTTCGTGGAATTGTCGCGGCATTCGGTCCAAACTTCAGGACATGAAGACCATTATCAACACCTTTCATCCTGTTTGTTTTGGTGTTCAAGAGACCTTCTTGACACCCAACATTCCATTAAAACTACGAGGCTATAATTGTGTTCGGAAAGATGCAGGCACCGGAGTGCACAATTCTGGAGGTGTCTGTATTTTGACATCAAATCTATACCCAAGCACACCGTTAAATTTACATACACCTCTACAGGCTGTGGCTGTACAAGTTCATATCAGAACACTGGTTACAGTCTGTAGTATCTACTTACCACCTCATGATGTCATTAACTTACAAGCACTTAACAACTTGGTGGACCAGCTTCCAACACCATTTTTGATCATTGGAGATTTCAATGCACATAGTTCCTTGTGGGGTTCAGGAAATACAAACATTCGTGGGCGACAGATTGAACAGTTTTTAACTGATAACTGTCTCTGTCTGCTCAATAAGGATGATAAAACGTATTTCCATGAACCCACACGTACCTTCCATAATCTCGATTTGGCCATATGTTCCCCCGAGCTATTACCATTTTTGAATTTGAAAGTTGGGGATGATCTTCATAATAGTGATCATTTTCCTCTAATTGTCTCTCATGCTGATAGAGGCTGTGGAACCTGTCTGCCACAGCGTTATCTATTCCAGCGAGCGGATTGGGAGACTTTCAGACAATTGGCAAAAATTACAAATTCTATGGTCAATACTACATGCGTCACGGAAGCAGTACGAAACGTCATTAAATGTTTAATTAGTGCCGCTGAAAAAACAATTCCTAAAACTTCACCACGCTTACGGAAATTCCGAAAACCCTGGTGGAATGAAGCCTGTCGTGACAGCCACAAACAGCAGAAAAAGCTGTGGAACATCTTCCGAAGGTACCCCACCACAGAAAATCTCGTCGCATTCAAACGTGCCAAAGCCATTGCTCGTCGCATTCGTCGTCAAAGTCAGAGGGATTCCTGGAGAAAATATGTATCTTCGATTACATCTTGTACTACAAGTAAACATTTGTGGAAGAAGGTAAAGGCAGCAAATGGAATCTATCAGGAATTTTCTTTTCCTGTTCTTAAAACTGGAAGTACGACTCACTCTGCTCCATTGGATATCGTTAATATTTTTGGGCAGACATTTGCACAAAATTCCTCAATTGATTGCTATAGTTCTTCATTCATAGCAACTAAGAATCGCGCGGAAAAACAGTCTTTGAAATTTCATACTCGAAAACCTGTTCCGTACAACTGTGAGTTCAAGATGATTGAATTAATTTCAGCTTTATCTCAAGCTCATGATACCAGCCCTGGCCCAGATGGTATCACTTATAATATGCTTCGCCACTTAGATGAGGTATCGCTCTCCAATCTCCTATATCTGTTTAACAGAGTTTGGAGTGAGCAAAATTTCCCATACCAGTGGCAAGAAGCTTTTGTGATTCCCATCCTGAAACCGGGCAAAGACCCTGCTAACCCTCTGAATTACAGACCGATTGCTCTAACTAGTGTCCTTTGTAAGACACTTGAGCGTATGGTCAATGCCCGACTTGTCTTTGAATTGGAGAAGAAAGCTTGCATTCCGCCCCAACAAAGTGGTTTTCGTAAAGGACGTTCAACTATTGATAACATTGTTCAAATAGAAACCCAAATTCGTAACGCGTTTGTCCGTAGAAATCACCTTGTCTCCATTTTCTTTGACATAGAACCCCTCAGGGGCTCACCTACTATAGGTGAGTACGGGTGTCCCAATCCCGAGGTACCCAGGGATCTTTACTCCCTTTCAGTTCGCTCTCCTCTACGCCTTCTGCTTTTTGCTGCGTCTTTCCTTCCCTCGACGGCAAGCGAGGGAGCTCTCCATGAGAAGCTGTCGCCGCTCTGTTTGCTTCTTGCTTCTCATGGACAGCCAAAACCCCACGTGTTGGCCGTGCGTGGCAACCCACTAGAAAGACGGGTGGTGCACTGTGGTCCCCTGTGCATCAATCGGCTGGTAGATGGTCACCCGAGTGGCTAGTCTGCTAGGGATCAAGCGAAGGGGTTACTCCTTGGGCTTGGCGTTAAGGGTGGTCACTGTCCCCGGGGGTAACTCCGAGCGTATAGGTTCCGGCTAGCATCAAGGTAAGCGCCGAGGCTGGGAATGGCCAGAGCCGGTGGCTGCCTTCCCTTGTTGGGCTCCGTGGTGGGCGGTGCCGTCGGACCCGAATCTTTTCTGATATCGTATGGGCTCCTCCAAACGTGGTCCCTTCAGTGGGCGTAAAGTTTACCATATTACCACTAATATTCATTATTTTGATAAGTTTTTTGTAATCAAGCGTCTATCGGATAATAAAGAGACCTTTTCTTCTGTTTCACCGTTTCTTGTGCAGAAAGCAATATCAGCTACAGTTGGTGATGTCGTATCTATTCGGAAAATGCGATCTGGCGATCTGCTAGTGGAGATAAACACCAAAAAACAAGCACAACAAATTATCAAACTCAAAGCTCTTGCAGATATTCCGGTTTCCGTGAATTCACATACATCTCTAAATTTCTCAAAAGGTGTTATTACCTGCGGAGAACTATTCAATGTGTCTTTAGAAGAAATATCCCATGAATTGAAACCACAAGGAGTGACGCAAGTTCGCCAGATTTCAATTCGGCGAGAAGGTCAAATACTCCCAACTAAACACTATGTACTTACATTTCACAGTCCTAATATACCAGAATATATATATGCGGGCTATATAAAGTTACCAGTTCGACCGTACATTCCGAATCCATTAAGATGCTATCAGTGCCAGCGATATGGTCATTCCAAAGTAAATTGCCGCGGGACACTAACTTGTGCCCGTTGTGCTGAAAAAGGGCATGACAGCCAGCAGTGCACCGCAAAAGAAAAGTGCGTGAACTGCGGTGGTGATCACCCTTCATATGCTCGATCTTGCCCACGCTGGAACTTGGAAAAACAAGTGACATCATTAAAAATAAAAGAAAATCTATCATACCCCGAAGCCAGGCGTAGGGTCCAAACTCAAACTCCTACTCCTGGTGTAAGTTATGCTTCCGTTGTCCAAAAATCGTTTTGCATAAATTGTTCCTGTGAGAACTGTATGAAGCAGACTACAAAGACAAAACCTCCTGCAAAAACTTCTGAATCGGATTCTGAGAATTCTGTTAAAAGCCTTCCAGAATCTCCTAAACCTGACCTGTCAACATCGAAAAAAATCCGAAAAAAAACACCTCAGTCCTCACTGACATTAAAACTCGCAAAACATGGTCTTTCACATAAAGACCTTTCCTCGAAACTGCAAAAGTCTACTTCACGGAATTCATTTGCTTTGGGGTTGGCGAAAGATGGTATAGCCCATAAGGACTTAACGTCCATTTTTGGGGGCAAACCAACCATTCCCGATTTTAAGCTCCATCCATCGGAGGATGAAGATGCACTTGATATGAGTTGCGAAGATCAGGCAACTCCAATAAATGGCCATTCACTCTCCTTTTCCAAACCTCGCTCGTAATGGGTACCTTCTTTTCATGGAATTGTCGCGGCATACGTTCCAAACTTCCAGACATCAAGACAATTTTAAGCAAATTTCATCCAACTTGTTTAGGTATTCAAGAAACCTTCTTAACACCCAGTATTCCAATAAAATTGCGCGGTTATAATTGTATCAGGAAAGATACAGACACAGGATCTCGGAGTTCTGGTGGTGTCTGTCTCTTAACTTCAAATCTATATCCAAGCACACCTCTTACTTTGCATACACCTCTACAGGCTGTGGCAGTGCAAGTTCACACACGAACATTAGTCACAGTTTGTAGTATATATTTACCGCCTCATGATGTCATTAATCAACAACATCTTGACAATTTAGTGGACCAGCTTCCTAGACCACTTATTATACTAGGCGATTTCAACGGGCATAGTGTTTGGTGGGGTTCAGAAAGTACTAATTCTCGTGGGCGACAGATCGAGCAATTTATTTCTAATAACTGTCTCTGTCTCCTTAATAATGACGAGAAGACTTACTTTCATGAACCCACACGCAGCTTCCATAGTGTTGATTTGGCCATATGTTCTCCTGAGCTCATGCCATTGCTGAATTTTGCTGTAAGCAAAGACCTTTACAATAGTGATCACTTCCCCATTATGGTCTCGCATGCTGATAGCGGCGGTGCGACTCCTTGTCCTCCGCGTTTTCTATTCCAGCGAGCAGACTGGGATGCTTTCTCTCATTTGGCAGAAATCACTGAGATCATGGTCAATACTAACGATATCACGGACGCTGTGCAGCAAGTCGTTGACAGCATAATAAGTGCCGCAAATGCCACCATTCCAAAGACCTCCCCACGTCTGAGAAAATTTCGCAGACCGTGGTGGAATGAAGCTTGCCGCGATAGTTATAAGAATCGGAAAAAACGCTGGAATATTTTTAGAAGGTACCCTACGATAGAAAATCTTGTGGCTTTTAAGAAAGCCAAAGCCTTAGCTCGACGCATTCGCAGACGTAGTCAGAGGGAATCTTGGATCAAGTTTGTGTCTTCGATCACATCCTCAACTTCTACCAAACTGTTGTGGAAAAAGGTAAAAGCTGCAAATGGGATTTATAGTGAAACTTCCATTCCTGTTTTAAAAACAGGAAACTTAGTGCATTCCTCCCCATTAGAAGTAGCTAATATTCTCGGTCATGCTTTCGCACAAGTTTCCGCAATTGATTCCTATAGTTCTGAATTTCTGGAAATTAAGAATCTTGCGGAGCGACTGATTTTGCATTTTAATGACCGAAATACTTTAACATACAACTCTGAATTCAGGATGTTTGAATTGAAAACGGCTCTGTCTCAAGCCGGAGACACAAGCCCGGGGCCAGACGGAATAACTTATAGCATGCTTCGCCATTTAAATGAAACCTCCTTATCTAATTTGTTGTTACTTTTTAACAGAATTTGGACTGAACATAAATACCCTAAACAATGGAGCGAGGCTACTGTAATTCCAATTCTAAAACCTGGGAAAGATCCATTAAACCCTCTGAACTATAGACCTATTGCCCTTACCAACTGTGTTTGCAAGACCTTTGAACGCATGGTCAATGCTCGTCTAATCTTCGAATTGGAGAAACAAGGATGCATACCCCAGTTTCAGAGTGGTTTCCGTAGAGGCAGATCAACTTCTGATAATCTCATTCTATTGGAAACACAAATTCGGAACGCATTTGTCAGGAGGAACCACCTTGTCTCCATTTTCTTTGATATTGAGAAAGCATATGACCGTGCGTGGCGCTATGGCATACTCTCTACACTTTTTAAATTTGGTTTTAAAGGAAACATGCCTATATTTTTACAGAACTTTTTATCTCATCGTATATTTCGAGTTCGTATTGGTAATTTTTATTCAAATCATTTTATACAAGCTGAGGGTGTTCCACAAGGAAGTGTCCTCAGCGTCACACTTTTTACTGTGCATCTTAGTCAAATTTTAAATTATTTGCCTTCATTTGTTCAAGCCAGTCTCTATGTTGATGATCTGCAGATCTCATGTGAAGGTAGTAACATGAATTTAATCGAACAACAATTACAAAATGCAGTCAATAAAGTGGTTACTTGGTGTAATAAAAATGGTCACGCTATTTCTCCTGAGAAGAGTCAATGTGTTCACTTCTGTAAGAAGAGAAATATGCATTTAGATCCTGTTGTAAAGATACGCGATACACCAATTCCAGTTGTGACTGAAGTAAGATTTTTGGGAGTGATCTTCGATCGCAAACTCACTTTCCTTCCACATGTCTTAAACTTGCGGAAGAGGTGTGAGAAATCATTGAATATTTTAAAAGTACTTTCTAAAACATCTTGGGGTGCCGATCGAACCTCCCTACTCCGTATATATCAAGCGATCATTCTTTCACGCATGGATTATGGGTGTATGGTGTATGGGTCTGCCCGCCTTTCTGTTTTGAGACATCTTGATAATGTCCATCACTCTGCTCTCAGGATCTGCTCTGGTGCTTTCCGCACCTCTCCAGTTGAGAGTTTATATGTAATTTGTCACCAGTTGCCACTTTGTTTGCGGCGTCAAAAATTATCTACCTTGTTTTATTTCCGTGCACAATCTGTCCCAAACCATCCCATTCATTGCATGAGTTTTCCTGAAAACCTTCAAAGAATTTATGATGCCCGACCTTATCATATTCTTCCTTTTTGTCGGAGAGTCAAAAATTCCCTGCACGACTCGGACCTTAATAACGTTGCCATTAAATTTCTTGATTTTTATTCTTTTCCTCCTTGGGATATTCCCAATTTTACCTTTTTGAACCCTTTCTTGGGGTTTGATAAATTTTCAACTAATCCTGTTATTTTCCAACAACTTTTTCATCAGCACCGCTGTCAGTATTCTTCTTTTACCCCAGTGTTTACAGATGGATCAAAATCAGATGGATATGTTGGTTGTGCCATTGTAACTCCATCTGATACACGCAGCTATCGTCTAAACAACGTTTGTTCTGTTTTTACTGCTGAGTTGGTTGCAATATCTCACGCACTACAGGAAATTTCAATCTCTACTCAGCGTAGTGTTATCATATATACTGACAGTATGAGTGCTTTGGAAACACTTTCTCATTTCCGCAACCATATGCATCCAGTCGCTTTTGAAATTTTGTTTAACCTGCGGATACTGAAAAGCAGGGGCTTTAATATTCTTCTCTGCTGGGTTCCGAGTCACGTGGGTATTTCGGGCAATGAAAAAGCTGATGTTGCAGCTAAATCTGCATCAACATCTCTGTCTCTGGCCCTCCCATATTGTGACGTCAAAAAGTTATTTATTTATCAACTCTTTAAAACTTGGCAAAAGTCATGGGATCTGCAGATCCAGAACAAACTGCAGTCAATAAAACCCACAATTGGTTTGTGGCCTGTTTTACCTATACGAGAGAATGATGTTAAATTGACTCGCCTCCGTATAGGACATACTCGCTATACTCATCGTCACCTCATCGTCGGTGAAAGGGTGCCAATGTGTACCACTTGTAATATTGCTTTTAGTATTAAACATATCTTAATCGAATGTCCCAATTTTAATGTTCATCGACATAATCTTTTCTACTCGTCTTCTGTTAAATTACAGGACCTGGTGGGTGAAACACACCACCCAAATATTTTCAAGTTTTTAAAAACCATTGGCTTTTATTCTTGTATTTAGTGATTTTGACTTTTGTTCATGTTTCACCTTTTACTTTGCTTCATTTTAACACTTTCATAACATCAGCATTTTATTGAAATCATTAACAAATTGCACATTAATTTCCTGCATTTTCATGCTGATCACTTTCGCTTTTATATCTTTTAATGTTTGAATGTTTGGTTTTATTGTCGTCCTTTTCTTACCATTTGCTTGGCGCAGCATGGCCAAATATGGCTCTTGCGCCAAAAAAACCGCACAAACCAACCAACCTTTGACATAGAAAAGGCATATGACCGTACTTGGCGTTATGGAATTTTAAAAACACTTTTCGACTTGGGTTTTAAAGGAAACCTCCCAATTTTTATTGAACGTTTCTTGTCGACTCGTACGTTTCGAGTACGATTGGGAAATTTTTATTCTGATGCTTTTATTCAAGCTGAGGGTGTTCCGCAAGGAAATGTCCTCAGCGTAACACTTTTTATCCTGCATTTTAGTGAAATTTTAAATATTTTGCCACCATCTGTCAACGGAACTTTATATGTCGATGATTTGCAGATATCTTGTCAAGGGAGTAACATGCACTTAATTGAACGGCAATTACAAAATGCTATCAACAAATTGTTGAGTTGGTGCGATGACAATGGACATAAACTTTCAGCTGAAAAGAGCAAGTGTGTCCATTTCTGTAGAAAAAGGAGCATTCATCTTGACCCTATCCTGTCAATAAGAAATATTATTATTCCTGTTGTTGACGAAGTGCGGTTTTTGGGAGTGGTTTTCGACAGGAAACTCACTTTCCTCCCGCATATCTTGCAATTACGGAAGAAGTGTGAAAAGTCATTAAATATCGTTAAGGTGCTTTCCTGTACATCTTGGGGTGCTGATCGCGCATCCCTTCTTCGTATCTACAATGCTGTTATTTTATCTCGGATGGATTATGCATGTATGGTTTATGGTTCTGCCAGATCTTCTGTTTTACACAGGTTAGATACTATTCATCATGCAGCTCTAAGAATTTGCTCTGGTGCTTTCCGCACTTCACTTGTGAAGAGCCTTTATGTTTTATGCCATCAGTTACCGCTCGAATTACGCAGAAAGAAAATCTCTATTCAATACTATTTTCGAACACTTTGTGTCCCACAACATCCGAGTTCTCATATTCAATTTCCTGCTTCCCTCCGCAGACTTTATGAAGCTCGCCCTTCTCACATACTACCTTTCAGTGAGAGAATCAAAGGCATTGTACACGAATCGAACCTGAGCAACGTTACTTTACAAACTTCTGACCCTTCGGTTTTTCCACCTTGGGATATACCAGTTTTTTCCTTTTTGAATCCTTTTTCTGGCTTTGACAAATCCACAACAGCTCCGATTGTTTTTCAGCAAATTTTTAATTCTCATCGCAACCATTATCATTCCTACACACCTATTTACACCGATGGTTCAAAAGCAGATGAACATGTTGGCTGTGGAATAGTTTTTGGATCTACTATTCACAGTCATCGCCTGCATAACTCTTGTTCAGTCTTTACTGCTGAATTAACAGCCATTTTTTGTGCACTTCAGCAGATTAGAGTTTCTACCCAGCGTAAATTTTGTATATACTCTGATAGCATGAGTGCCTTGAAAACCCTTTCTAATTTTAGCAACCGAATTCACCCGGTTGCTGTTGATATTTTATCCTCTCTACATACGCTTAATAATAATGGTTTTAATATAATTTTCTGTTGGGTTCCTAGCCATGTTGGTGTCTTTGGAAATGAGTTGGCGGATAAAGCTGCAAAAGAAGCTTCTTTGTTTCTGCAACAATCTCTTGTATATACGGATGCGAAGAGAGCATTCTCTTATTTTATTAATCAGTTATGGCAGAATGACTGGGATACACAGGTCCATAATAAGCTTCATTTAATAAAAACTTCTGTTAATTTGTGGCCTGCTCTACCTATGCGAGAGATTGATGTAAAACTGACTCGTCTTCGCATAGGGCACACCCGTTTTACCCATAAACATTTGTTGTTTGGAGATGAAGCACCGAAATGTCCGACATGCCGTGTAGACTTCACTGTTTTACACATTTTAATACAATGTCCCTCCTTTAATCATCATCGCAATCATTTGTTTTCTTCGCCATTATCATTAACACTTCTAGATTTAGTGGGTGAATATCCCCACAAAAATATTTTTCGCTTCTTAAAAACCATTGGTTTTTATAATTCTATTTAGTTTTTATTGCCTTTTAAATCGTCTCTGTTCCAGTTTTTGTTTTACTTTTTAAATTTACATGTGGAATTTAAAAACATTGGTCAGATCAACTTAATTCTTATAACGCTTTTAAATTGTTATGGAAAATATTTTAATCGTATGCCTGGCGCAGTTTTAGCCACAACATGGCTCTTGCGCCAATAAATTTCAACCAACATCAACATCAACACTCCTTGGGCTTGGCGTTAAGGGTGGTCACTGTCCCCGGGAGTGACTCCCAGCGTATAGGTTTCGATCAGCACCATGGTAAGCGCCGAGGCTGGGGTGAGCCAGAGCCGGTGGCTGCCATCCCTTGTTGGGCTCCGTGGTGGGCGGTGCCGTCGAGCCCGAATCATTCACCATATCGCATGGGACTTTATAATAATCAACAAAGTAATGCTTTTTTTAAATTTTTTGTAATTTTTTCTGAAAATAATGACTTAAAGAACATATCTCCCATTTTAATTCATAAAAGTATCTCTGCCCTCGTCGGAGAGGTAAAATCAATGAAAAAACTGAACAGTGGAAAACTTTTAATAGAAGTCATGAATATGAAACAATCGGAAAATATATTGAAACTAGGAAAAATAGGGAACATAGACGTCAAAGTCGCTCCACATCGTACACTCAATCATTCAAGAGGCGTTATTTCCGAAAGAGAATTTCAAAAAGATCTTGAAGAAGATATACTAGAATGTTTGAAAAACCAAAAAGTCATAGCAGTTCGCCGAATTACAATCAAACGAAATGGTCTGAACCTCCCAACAAAACATCTCATTCTTACATTTGACACTCCTGTACTGCCAAAATCCGTTAAAATAGCTTATATAAACTGTCCGGTTAAACACTTTATACCTAATCCACTGCGCTGCTTTAAATGTCAAAAGTTTGGCCACACAATAACGGCATGTCGGGGAAAACAAATTTGTGCTCGTTGCTCTATTCCAGATCACGAAAGTAACACCTGCAATTCTACAGAAGCAAAATGCCATAACTGCGATGGTGATCATCCATCGTATTCCAGATCATGCCCACATTATAAATTAGAAAAGGAAATCTTGACAGTTAAAATAACAAAAAATCTCTCTTTTCCTGACGCTCGAAAAATAGTCGCCGACAGAACACCCAAACCAAACCTCTCTTATGCATCTGCACTAAATCCATCAGTCTCCCCATCACAACAAACAAACTCTGCCACAAATAATCTTACATCAACTACAGCAGCAAATACTCTCATTAATAATGAATTAATAACAATTAAAAAAAGTGACTGACTAGAACTTCTTGCAATTAAAAAGTCTTGGGAAAATGCTTCATTGTCCCCCGCTATATCACAGGCAACTACCAATTTAACTCCTGTACCAGAAATTCAACCAAACCCACCTTATCCCACTATTAGCAGTGATGAACAGGCAAATGCGTCTGCAACTCCTACAAATAATTTATTAAATATAAAGACGGCATCAAATA
Organism: Argiope bruennichi; assembly: GCF_947563725.1. Lineage (NCBI taxonomy): Eukaryota > Metazoa > Arthropoda > Arachnida > Araneae > Araneidae > Argiope > Argiope bruennichi. Next base: position 134,476,957 of record NC_079163.1, read on the forward strand.
TGTCTCCAAATAATACCAATATATCCTTATCAACAAATAACAATTCATCCCCTGTAAAGATTAATGCAAAAAGTGATCGGGAAAATAAAAAAACGATGAAGAAGTCAAATGATAAAGAGAAAGTGAAAGAATCGAAATCTAGCAAACGTGTTCGCCTATTAGCCAATAAAAGAGATCAAAATATTTTAAAGACTTCTGCAAATCGATCACCTACCCGACAAGATTTTTTAAAAGATTCACGAAAGAAAAACTTTAATGATGTCGAAGATAGTGATTCACTTTTTAAAGTTCATCCATCTGAAGATGAAATGTCCACCAGTGAGGCTGGTGACTTCTAGCTCCCTTTGTTGTCTTCTTCTTCAGTCTCTTTTTTGTTTTTTTGGTTTATAATTAATGGCTGCATTTATTTCCTGGAATTGCAGAGGGTTTATGAATAAGTCTTCAGAACTTAGAGACCTCATTTATAAATATCAACCAACCTGTATTGCACTACAAGAGACGTATCTTAAAACAGATAAAAATAATATTCCTAATTACCAAATTTTTAGTAAGCACCAAATGCAAAATAGAGCGGCTGGTGGCGTTGCAATTCTTACAGCGAGTAATATTCCATCCATACCTTTGATTCTGAACACTAATCTTCAAGCAGTGGCAATCCGCTTTCATATGCAATCTTTAATCACCATTTGTAGTCTCTACTTGCCTCCGAACGAAAAAGTTGATCAAACAGATTTGAATAACTTAATTTCCCAACTCCCAACTCCGTTCATTATTTTGGGAGACTTTAATGGTCATAACACTTTATGGGGTAGCTGTAATTCAAACACACGGGGTCAAAAAATCGAACAACTGCTTGTTGATCATAATTTATGCCTTTTAAACACAGATGAAATAACACATTTTCACTTACCAACGCGAACATTCCATTCAATTGATCTGGCAATTTGTTCTCCAGCACTCCTGCCTTTTCTAAATTTAACGGTTGACAATGATCTATATAATAGTGACCACTTTCCTTTAATTTTAACAGATAATAGACACAGTATCACTGGCTCTTATCATCCTCCTAAATATGTTTTAAAAGCAGCAGACTGGCAGAAGTTCACCTCTCTGGCTAATATTAATTCTTACATAATTAAATCTTCAACTATTGAGGAAGCATTAAAACACATTGTTAACACTATAATCGACTCGGCAGAGAATTCTATCCCAAAAACGTCTGGCATTAGAAGAAAACAAAACAAGCCCTGGTGGAATGCCGATTGCCAACAGGCATACAAAAAACAGAAAAAGGCCTGGAGTATTTTTCGAAGATATCCCACCACACAAAATTTTATCTATTTTAAAAAGACCAGAGCAGAATCCAGAAAAATTCAACGACGCAGTCGAAAAATTTCTTGGCGAAACTTTGTTTCTAATATCACCTCTAAAATATCCAGCCTTTCTCTGTGGAATAAAGTAAAAAGAGCTTCAGGTGTTTCTCACACTAACGCCGTTTCTATTTTAGTACATAAAGCAAATACAATTTCATCCTTAAAAGATATTGCAAATTGCATTGCTTCAACTTTCGCGCATACTTCTAACAGCCAAAATTACCCTCCTCAAATTTTGAATTACAAAAAGAATGCAGAAAAACAAGCGTTAAACTTTGATTCTCGGATTTCATTGCCCTACAACTGCGATCTAACGTTTCTGGAATTGCAATCATGTTTATCTAGTGTCCACAACTCTTCTCCAGGACCGGACAATATTAGCTACTCCATGATCAAACATTTAACAGTCGAGTCTCAAAAAGCCTTATTACTTTTCTACAACCGTATCTGGCGCGAACACTACTTTCCTACTATATGGCAAAACGCAATAATAATTCCTTTGTTGAAACCAGGAAAAGATCCTCAGAATACGTCAAACTATCGTCCCATTGCTTTGACCTGTTGCCTCTGTAAATTACTTGAGCGTATGATTAATCGCAGACTAATTTATTACCTGGAAAACAATAACTTCCTTCATCCTTCTCAGAGTGGATTTCGGAAGGCTCGTAGTACCACCGACAATCTTTTTACTCTTGAAACAGACATCCGCCTCGCTTTTTTACAAAGAAAGCCCCTCAGGGGCTCATCTACTATAGGTGAGTACGGGTGTCCCAATCCCGAGGTACCCAGGGATCTATACTCCCTTTATGTTTATACTCCTCTTCGCCTTCTGCTTTCTGCTTTGTTTTTTCTTTCCCTCGACGGCAAGCGAGGGAGCTCTCCATGAGAAGCTGTCGCCGCTCTGTTTGCTTCTTGCTTCTCATGGACAGCCAAAACCCCACGTGTTTGCCGTGCGTGGCGACCCATTTGAAAGACGGGTGGTGCATTGTGGTCCCCGGTGCATCAATCGGCTGGTCGCTAACCACCTAAGTGGTTAGTTTGCTAGGGATCAAGCGAAGGGGTTACTCCTTGGGCTTGGCGTTAAGGGTGGTCACTGTCCCCGGGGGTAACTCCCAGCGTATAGGTACCGATTAGCACTAGGGTGGATGCCGAGGCTGGGAATGACCAGAGCCGGTAATTGCCTTCCCATGTTGGGCTCCGTGGTGGGCGGTGCCGTCGGACCCGAATCACTTATCATATCGTATGGGCTCCTCCAAACGTGGTCCCTTCAGTGGGCGTCGCATCGTACCAATCAATTCAAATTTTGAGAACCATTTCGACAGTTTTTTTATAATCAAACGAGTTTCGGATAATAATGAAACCTTTGAAACAGTATCACCATTTCTTGTCCAGAAGGCCGTCACCGCAACAGTTGGCGAAGTAACATCAATTAAAAAGATGCGTTCTGGTGACTTGTTAGTAGAGGTCAACTCTCGAAAGCAAGCCCAGAACATACAAAAATTGAAAGCCCTTGCAACTATTCCAATCAGCGCCAGTCCCCATGCATCCTTAAATACCTCTAAAGGAGTAATCACTTGTGGGGAAATCTTGAATCTCTCTGTTGATTATATAACAAATGAGTTAAAATCACAAGGAGTTGTACATGTCCGCCGAATTACCATCAGGCGTGATGGAGAAATCATTGAAACCAAACACCACATCCTAACATTTAAATCTCCAAAATTACCAGAATATATCTATGCAGGTTACATCAAACTACCCGTAAGACCATATATCCCGAACCCACTCAGATGCTACAAGTGCCAGCGCTTTGGTCATTCAAAGACAAACTGCCGTGGTGCACTCACTTGTGCCCGATGCGCAGAAAAAGGCCACGATAGCCAGCAGTGTGCCGCAGCTGAAAAATGCGTGAACTGCAGTGGCGATCACACGTCCTACTCTCGATCCTGCTCGCGATGGCAGCTTGAAAAACAAATAATAACTCTCAAAATCAAAGAAAATTTATCCTATCCTGAAGCTAGGCGTAGGATTGTAGCTCAAACTCCTACTCCTGGCATAACATATGCTTCCGTTGCACAAAGGTCATTTTGTGCAAACTGTTCTTGCACAAACTGTGCTAAAAACAACACGACACCCAAGCAACTCAAAAAAGTTTCCACTGCAGATACTGAAAACTCCATTAGTAGTACCCCTGAAACTCCTACAGTTTTAAAAAAGAAATCAAAGAAAAAAGCTAAAAATTCGCTGACATTGAAACTTGCAAAACGCGGCCTTTCATTACAAGACGTTCCTCAAAAATTGAAAAAATCAACATTAAAAAATTCCGTCGCTCTCGGGCTTGCGACGCAAGGTAATGTCCATAAGGACTTAACGTCCATATTCGGCATGCCAAATAGCCCTGATATTACACCCTTCTGATGATGAGGATGACTTGCAGATGAGTTGCGAGTATGAAGCAACTCAAACAAATACTTCTAAAGCTTCTTCAAAACCGCTTTCTTAATGGGTACCTTCATTTCTTGGAATTGTCGCGGCCTTCGGTCCAAACTTCATGACATTAAGTCCATTTTCAATATTTTTCATCCTGTTTGTTTCGGTGCTCAAGAAACCTTCTTGACACCCAACATTCCAATCAAATTACGCGGATATAGCTGTGTTCGGAAAGATGCAGACACTGGATCGCATGGTTCTGGTGGTGTCTGTATCTTCACATCTAATTTGTATCCGAGCACGCCTCTCAGTTTGCATACTCCTCTTCAGGCTGTGGCTGTACAAGTTCAAACACGAACACTGGTCACAGTCTGCAGTATTTATCTCCCGCCCAGTATTGTCATTTGTCAACGAGATCTTGACAATTTAGTGGACCAACTTCCTTTGCCTTTCATTTTATTTGGCGATTTCAACGGACACAGTACTCTGTGGGGCTCGGAAAGTACCAATTCTCGTGGGCAGCAGATCGAACAGTTTATTGCTAACAACTGTCTCTGTCTGCTCAATAATGACGAGAAAACATACTTCCATGCGCCCACACGTAGCTTCCATTGTCTTGACCTGGCTATATGCTCTCCTGAATTGCTACCGTTGTTGAATTTGGCTGTTGGGGATGATCTGCACAATAGCGATCACTTTCCCTTAATAATCTCCCATGCTGATAGCGGCGGTGCGACTCTTTGTCCTCCGCGATTTCTATTCCAGCGGGCAGACTGGAATACATTTTCCCAAACAGCAGTTATCAATGAGGCTATGGTCAGTAATGTAGACATTTCGAAAGCAGTACAAAATGTCATTGATTCGATAATGAATGCCGCTAACGCCACCATTCCTAAAACCACCCCACGGCTAAGAAAATTTCGTAGACCGTGGTGGAATGAAGCCTGTCGCGACAGTCATAAGAAACAAAAAAAATTATGGAATCTTTTTAGAAGGTACCCTACGACTGAGAATTTTATCGCTTTTAAAAGAGCCAAAGCACTTGCCCGTCGCATTCGGCGTCGTAGCCAGAGAGAATCTTGGATAAACTTTGTTTCATCCATCACATCATCCACTTCCTGTAAACTTTTATGGAGAAAAGTAAAATCCGCCAATGGGATCTATCACGAAACTTCTATCCCGGTTTTAAAAACCGGTAATATGATGTATTCGAACCCATTAGATGTTGCTAACCTTCTCGGCCAAGCGTTTGCACAAGTTTCCGCGATTGATTCTTACAGCCCTCAGTTTCTGGCAATTAAGAATCGAGCCGAACAGTTGCCTCTGCGCTTCAAAGTTCGAAGAACCATTCCATATAACTGTGAATTCCGGATGCATGAATTGGAGATGGCTCTGTCTGAAGTCCATGATACCAGCCCTGGACCAGATGGAATCACGTATAACATGCTTCGCCATTTGAATACAATTTCCCTTTCCAATCTGTTACTCCTTTTTAACAGAATATGGACTGAGCAGAAATACCCTTCACAATGGCGAGAAGCTATTGTGATTCCTGTCTTAAAACCTGGCAAAGAACCATCTGTCCCTCTAAACTACAGACCGATTGCTCTTACAAACTGTCTTTGTAAGACCTTCGAGCGCATGGTCAATGCTCGTCTAATATTCGAATTGGAAAAACAAGGCTGCATCTCCCCGTTGCAAAGTGGTTTCCGTAGAGGTCGTTCTACTTTTGACAACCTCATACTACTTGAAACTCAAATTCGCAACGCATTTGTCAGGAGGAACCACCTTGTTTCTATATTTTTCGACATAGAGAAAGCGTATGATCGGGCTTGGCGCTATGGTATACTTTCCACACTATTTAATTTAGGTTTTAGGGGTAACTTGCCCATATTTTTAGAAAACTTTTTAACACAACGTACTTTTCGTGTTCGAGTTGGTAACTTTTATTCTAACAATTTTATTCAAGCTGAGGGAGTTCCGCAAGGAAGTGTCCTCAGTGTTACTCTTTTTATTGTGCATCTAAGCCAAATTTTAAATCAGTTGCCTTCATTTGTTCAGGGAACACTTTATGTTGATGATCTGCAGATCTCATGCCAAGGCAGTAACATGACGCTAATAGAGCGACAGCTGCAAAACGCAGTAAATAAATTGGTAGCTTGGTGTGATAATAATGGTCACACTATTTCCCCAGAGAAGAGTAATTGCATTCACTTCTGTCGGAAAAGAAACATTCACCAGGATCCTTGTATTCGAATTAAAAATATTCCGATTCCTGTGGTGAACGAAGTACGGTTCTTGGGAGTGATTCTCGATCGGAAACTCACCTTCCTTCCCCATATATTATATTTGCGGAAGAAGTGTGAGAAATCATTGAATATTTTGAAAGTTCTCTCAAAAACATCTTGGGGGGCCGATCGAACCTCCCTTCTCCGTATTTATCAGGCAATAATTCTCTCCCGGATAGATTATGGATGTATGTTGTATGGTTCCGCCCGCTCATCTGCTTTGCGGCGACTGGATACTGTCCATCATTCTGCATTGCGCATTTGCTCTGGTGCGTTTCGTACGTCTCCAGTTGAAAGCTTATATGTTATGTGTCACCAACTACCACTTTGTTTAAGACGAAAGAAAGTGTCTGCCTTATTTTATTTCCGTACTAAATCTGTTCTCAAACATCCCCTAAGCGATAATTCCTTGCCAGTCGGTCTCCGTCGACTATATAATGCCCGCCCCTCTCACATTTTTCCATTTTGTGAGAGAGCCAGATTGCTCCTGCATGACTTGGAGCTTAATACTGTTCGTGTTAAAGCTGTTGACTTTCTTAGTTTCCCTCCTTGGGATATCCCACAATTTTCATACTTGAATCCTTTCACAGGATTCGACAAATCATTAACTGCTCCTTTTGTTTTCCAACAGCTATTTTTATATCATCGCTATCGGTATTCCTCCTTTGTGCCAATTTTCACGGATGGCTCAAAATCGGATGGTTATGCTGGTTGCGGCATCATACTTCCATCTGATACACTTAGCCACCGTCTGCATAATTGCTGCTCAGTTTTTACTGCCGAGTTGGTAGCAATTTTCTGCGCTCTTCAGAAAATTTCATCCTCTACTCAGCGTAAATGTATTATTTACACAGATAGCATGAGTGCTCTGGATACACTATCGCATTACCACAATCGGATGCATCCGATTGCCATTAAAATTTTATTCACCTTGCGACTTTTAAAAAATGATGGGTTAAATATTATTTTCTGTTGGGTACCGAGTCATGTCGGCATCTTTGGGAATGAGAAGGCGGACTTGGCCGCAAAATCTGCAACGAACTTTTTAAGCATGGGAATTCCCTTCTGCGACATTAAAAGGTCAATCTATCACCACATCTGTTCAAACTGGCAAATGTCATGGGATCTGCAGATCCAAAATAAACTACATTTTATAAAAACGGACGTTGTTTCTTGGCCTGTTCATCCCATACGTGAGATGGATGTTAAATTGACTCGTCTCCGTATAGGGCATACGCGCTTCACCCACAAACATCTCATTTTCGGGGAAAATGCGCCTATGTGCAACAGCTGCCATGTTAATTTTACTGTTCACCATATCTTAATTGAATGTCCTGCTTTTAATTCGTATCGTGCTCGTTTTTTTTAACTCGTCTTCAACATTACAAGACTTGGTGGGTGAAAAATACCACCCAAATATTTTTAAATTCTTACGAGCTATTGGCATTTTTACTTGTATATAATTTTTCTATTATTCTATTTGTGTTGAACATTTTTGTGTTCTTGTTCGTTCTTCTTTGTTTCACATTTTCATGTTTTTAAATGTTCAGATACCAAGATAACCTTTTAAATTATGCAATTTTATCTTTGCACACTTTTTTAAAACACTCATTTGTTGGTTCAGTATATCTTTTATAATTTTACCATTTGATTGGCGCAGTATGGCCAAATGTGGCTTTTGCGCCAGAAAACCTCACAAACAAACAAACATTTTACAAAGAAAGCAGGTAGTTGCCATATTTTTCGATATCGAAAAGGCATATGATCGAACCTGGCGATACGGGATTTTGAAAGATTTGCATGATCAAGGACTAAGAGGAAACCTACCTATTTTTATAAGAAATTTTTTGAAACTCAGGAAATTTCAAGTTAAAGTTCAGTCCGAATTTTCAGACTTCATCCAAGAGGAAGGGGTTCCTCAAGGCAGCGTTTTAAGTGTGACGCGTTTTATTTTAAAAATCAATAGTATTTTAAGACAACTATCGCCTACGGTGAAGGGCCATTTATACGTTGACGACCTCTACATTTCATGTACGGGGATAAATATGAATTTTATAGAACGACAATTGCAGATTGCAGTAAATGGTATAACACATTGGTGCAATAATAATGGTTTTAATATTTCTACATCAAAAACTGCGGGTGTCCACTTTTGCCGTAAAAGAAATTTACACTCTAACCCAGAAATTAAATTAAATGAGGAAATCATTCCATTTTTGGATGAGATCCGGTTCTTGGGTATAATCTTTGACAAAAAGCTAACCTTTCTCCCTCATATAAAATTGTTAAGGAAAAAATGCGAAAAATCTTTGAATATCTTAAAAGTCTTATCATCTACAGCTTGGGGAGCGGATAGAGAATCCTTGATTAAAATTTATAAAGCCACGGTGCTCTCTAAATTGGATTACGGCAGCGAAATTTATGGGTCTTCCAGAAAAAGTGTTTTAAAAAAACTGGACTCTGTTCATCACACAGCACTCAGACTTTGTTCTGGAGCTTTTAGGACATCCCCTGTGAAAAGCCTTTATATTGAATGTTATGAACCTTCCCTTGATGTAAGAAGACGAATGCTGTCTTTGAATTATTATTTTAAAATTCAGTCAAACATGAATCATCCATTTTTTGATTTTAAACTTCGCCCTTTCTTAGTTAGACTGCAAGAGGCTAGAAAGTCGTCAGCACCAGTGTTTTTTACAAGAGTCCAAAACTTCCTACCCCTCAGGGGCTCACCTACTATAGGTGAGTACGGGTGTCCCAATCCCGAGGTACCCAGGGATCTTTACTCCCTTTAGGTTTACTCTCCTCTGCGCCTTCTGCTGTCACCTTTGTTTTTTCTTTCCCTCGACGGCAAGCGAGGGAGCTCTCCATGAGAAGCTGTCGCCGCTCTGTTTGCTTCTTGCTTCTCATGGACAGCCAAAACCCCACGTGTTGGCCGTGCGTGGCAACCCATTTGACAGACGGGTGGTTTACTGTGGTCCCCTGTGCATCAATCGGCTGGTCGCTAGCCACCTAAGTGGTTAGTTTGCTAGGGATCAAGCGAAGGGGTTACTCCTTGGGCTTGGCGTTAAGGGTGGTCACTGTCCCCAGGGGTAACTCCGAGCGTATAGGTTTCGGCTAGCGCTAGGGTAAGCGCCGAGGCTGGGAATGGCCAGAGCCGGTGGCTGCCTTCCCTTGTTGGGCTCCGTGGTGGGCGGTGCTGTCGGAGCTGAATTTAAATCAATGTCGTATGGGTAAAACCAAACGGGCTCCCTTCGGTGGGCAACAAATTACTTCCAACACCTCAACAGCAACAAATTTTCCTACTTTTTTTATAATTAAAAGATCATCGGACACTAATGAAACATTTCATTCTGTTTCTCCGTTTTTGGTGGAAAAGGCTATTACTAGTACTGTTGGTGAAGTCAAAAGCACTAAAAAGCTCAGATGCGGTGATTTACTGGTCGAAGTATGTTCTCGCAAGCAATCTCAACAAATTGTTAAAATGAAAGCACTTTCAAATATCCCGGTCACTGTTTCTCCCCATGCATCTCTGAATTCCTCTAAAGGAGTCATTTCCTGTGGGGAGCTGTTCAATGTTCCGATTGAAGAAATCACTAAAGAATTGCAAATACAGGGGGTGAGCCATGTACGGCGTATATCCATACGGAGAGATGGCCAGCTTCTGAACACTAAGCATTTAATTCTGACATTTACTTCCTCTAAATTACCAGATCACATTAAAGCCGGTTATATGCGCCTTGCTGTCAGACCTTATGTTCCCAATCCATTACGTTGTTTCAAGTGCCAACGCTTCGGGCATTCCAAATCGTCTTGCCGTGGGACTTTGACTTGTGCCCGTTGTGCAGAAGTCGGTCACGACAGTACTGATTGCATTGCTCAAGAGAAGTGTGTGAATTGCAAAGGGGAGCATACTTCTTTCTCTCGGAACTGTTTTGCCTGGAAGCAGGAAAAAGAAATCATTTCAACTAAAGTAAAAAACCAAATATCTTATCAAGAAGCCCGAAAATTAATAAAATCTAAAACTTCTGCCGCTGGAAAAGATTATGCTTCTGTCGTCAAAAAATTGTCTACCATATCGACCCAATGGGATCTAAATGATCTAAATTCTGGCATTAATTTGAAACAGTCAGACTCTGCACAATCCAATCCAGTCCAATCAAATAATCTTCTAATACCTTCTCCACGCTCTGTTCTCCCAGTTTGTGAAGTCGTTTCTGCTTCACCTGATTTAACTGGTTTTAAACTTGTTACGCACACGAAAAAGGTGAAAAAGGCTTCTCCTGTTAAAACAAAAATGTTAACAAGGCTGAAAAAATTTCAAAATTTTATGTCGTATCGCCTCGTGAAAATCCCAAAATAGCTTCTTTGCAAAATACTCCAAATGCTTCTAAAATTTTTTCTCAGCCAACTGGTCATGAATGTGAAACTTATGTTCCATCCAGTGAAATGCCACAGGACCTTCATGAATTTAAAACAGTTACATATAAGAAAAAATATAAAGAACACAAGCAAAATTCTGACAATGTATCCAGTTCTAAATTCTGGAAGACTTCACCTCGAGAAGTCTCCCAATCTATGCCAGTCGCTAATTTTAGCTCTTCGACCGTTAAATCCAAATTATATGATAAAATGGATGAAGCCAACTCCTTGACTGAAACAATGTCCACAGATAAATCCAACCAAAACACTGATAGCGAAATAGAATCTGATAATGCAATAATATATAATCCTCATGAAACAATTGATGAAACACCACCTGCTCCGGAACTTTCTACCGATTCCACCACAGTGGACAAAACTGTTTTTAAACAAAGTCTTCAAAAAAGTATGGTTCAATGGGTTGACCCAAAAAAATTTTACAGTCAACCTTCAAATACACCTATTCACAAGAAATACTTGAAGAAACATCGAATAAAAAGGTTACAATGATTTTTTTCACTTGTTTCCGTAATTTATTGTACATGTCTTTTTATTATGAGAGTTGCACTTTTACCTTTTTAAATTTCATTGATGTTTTAATCTTTTGACATTTTGGGAAGAATTTCCTTTCCGGGATGTAATTTGCATTTATTTTTAAGACCACTGTTACTATTCATTATTTGTATTCCATATAATCGTATTTCTAATTTTAAATTGTATGACCGAATTGTATTAGACACATTTTTACCATTTGTTTGGCGCAGTATAGCCATTTTTGGCTCTTGCGCCATTAAACCTCAAAATACCATACCAAAACTTCCTATCAGAAAACTTACTTAACCTACACGTTACTCCACAGCTGGTAATTGGCTTTCCACCTTGGAAAAATCTTAATATGCAATTTTTAAACCCATTCAACACTTTTAACAAATCTGGGACAACAGAAGTTATTTATCAGCAAATTTTCCGTGAACACAGACAGCAATACAAAGACTTTCTTCCCATTTATACCGATGGGTCAAAATCATCTAATAATGTCTCTTTTGCTGTTGTCTTACCAGATAGAGTCATTTCTTTTACACTTCATTCCTTTTGTTCAATTTTTACGGCAGAAATAACTGCGGTTTTATATGCATTAGAAGAAATTTCAGAGAGACCGGGAAAAAAGTTTATTATTTATACCGACTCTCTTAGTGTGTTACAATCCCTAAAATCATTTTATCTTCATCGTCATAATCATCCTTTGGTTTTCCAAGTTATAGATATTTTTAACAAACTGACTTCTCGAGATTTTATTATTTTATTCTGTTGGGTACCCTCTCATGTAGGAATTCTGGGCAATGAGGAAGCAGACAAGGCTGCTAAATTGGCAAGTATCCCAGCAGTCACATCTATTCCTGTAAGCGATTTAAATAAGCACACTAAAAGGCTTCTTCATTCCAAATGGCAAGCTCAGTGGGATTTTGAAAGTAACAATAAACTACATGCTATTAAACCTCATGTACAACCGTGGTCTTCATTACCTAATCGGAAAGCAGACACAGTATTAACCCGTTTACGTATTGGGCATACGAGATTCACCCATCTCCACTTGTTACTAGGTGAACAACCACCTCTATGTTCCCAGTGTGACTGTCAAATGTCTGTCCAACATATATTGTCAGAATGTCCAAATTTCAATTCTCAACGTTTGCACTTCTTTCAAAATACGAACACTCCATTACCCTTCTTACTTGGTAAGACACCACATGTTCAAATTTTTGCATTTTTGAAATCAATAGGTTTTTATCCACGTATCTAAGTTTTCTCCATCTTTCCTAAAAAAATTTCACATTGTTTTTATAGCTGAAATTTTATATTTTAAGCCAGAAAAACACAGTTTGGCGCAGCATAGCCAACATTATGGCTCTTGTGCCAATAAAATCAAGAAAATCAAATCAATGTCAGTGAGGACTGAGGTTTTTTCTTACGAGTTTTTTTAGATGCTGATAGATCCGGTTTAGGAGATTCTGAAATACTTTGAAATGAATTATCAGAATCAGATTCTGATGTTTTTACAGGAAGTTTTGGTTTTGGAGTTTGCTTTATGCAGTTTTCACAGGAACAATTTGTACAAAATGGTTTTTGGACAACGGAGGCATAGCTAATGCCTGGCGTAGGTGTCTGAATTTGAACTCTACATCTAGCTTCTGGGTATGTTATGTTTTCTTTTATTTTGATAATAGTGACTTCTTTTTCCAGTTTCCAGCGGGAGCAATTTCGAGAATAAGAGGGATGATCGTCACCCCATTTTTCTGTTGCGGAATACTGCTGGCTATCATGCCCTTTATCAGCACAGCGGGAACAAGTGAGTGTCCCGCGGCAATTAATCTTCGAGTGGCCAAAGCGCTGGCATTGGAAACACCTCAATGATTTGGTATATAATGACGCACAGGTAATTTAATATAACCGGCATATATAAATTCAGGTTGCTTGGGGCTATGGAAGGTGAGCACATAATGCTTTGTTGGAAGGAGTTGACCATCGAGCCGAATGGCAATCTGGCGAACATGAGTCACTCCTTGAGGTTTTAATTCTGAAGTTATTTCTTCCAGAGAGACATTAAATAATTCTCCGCAAGTTATTACACCTTTGGAGAAGTTTAAGGATGTGTGCGGACTAACAGAAATGGGTATAGAAGCTAGAGCTTTCAGTTTCATGATTTGCTGTGATTGTGTTTTAGAATTTACTTCAACTAATAAGTCACCAGAACGCATTTTTTTAATAGACTGTACCTCACCGACGGTAGCAGAGACGGCTTTCTGAACTAAAAAAGGTGAAACGGTGTATCTTCTTTTTCTAATTTTCGCTTAATTACAAAAAATTTGTCAAAATGTTCAAAATTATTTAAAGATTTATAAACTTTACTCCCACTGAAGGGACCACGTTTGGAGGAGCCCATACGATATGATTAAAGATTCGGGTCCGACGGCACCCCCCACCACGGAGCCCAACAAGGGAAGGCAATTACCGGCTCTGGTCATTCCCAGCCTCAGCATCCACCCTAGTGCTAATCGGTACCTATACGCTGGGAGTTACCCCCGGGGACAGTGACCACCCTTAACGCCAAGCCCAAGGAGTAACCCCTTCGCTTGATCCCTAGCAGACTAGCCACTAAGGTGACTACCTACCAGCCGATTGATGCACAGGGGACCACAGTACACCACCCGTCTTTCTAATGGGTCGCCACGCACGGCCAACACGTGGGGCTTTGGCTGTCCATGAGAAGCAAGACGCAAACAGAGCGGCGACAGCTTCTCATGGAGAGCTCCCTCGCTTGCCGTCGAGGGATAGAAGGACGAAGCAGACAGCAGAAGGCGTAGAGGAGAACGAACTGAAATAGAGTAAAGATCCCTGGGAAGACACATTTGGTTGAAAATTCGGTAAGAATCTACATCTTAATGATTAAACTTTGTACCAATTTTCATATATCTAGCTCTCGACGTTTCATTGTATGTTCACTTGTATTCGTACAGCCACACAGATAGACTTCTTGTGAATGGATTTTGTTCAAATTTTGATAAAAAATATATTAACTTGGTGAAAATTTCAGAAAATTGCAGTTATGAGCCGCTAAATCGCCGCATTTTTTAAGAAAAGGTTTTAGTAATTTTGGCCACTTCTGTAGTACACAATTTTAGCATCTAAATTGTAGATCAGTTTACTCGCATCAATTTTTCGTTTTATGTATGATTTACATCAATTATTCACATATTATATCTGTATTCGTTTGTCGATTCGTATGCATTTAAACGTCTTGAATGAATGAAACGTCATCTTGTTATTAGAATTGTAGCTCGGAAGCAAATTTTCGAAGAAAAAGTCACCCAAAAAAGTCTGCCTAAAACGCACATATGCGGGTTCTCTAAATTAAAATTTGAGTATTCTTAGCTTTCATCTATCAACCATGTTCATAATGTTTATGCAGGGAGAAGAATAACAACATTTTTAGGGAGTATACACGAAGAAACAATTCCCACGTTTCTCACTTTTTTAAGAAACGCTTTTTTTTTTTTTTGCTTTTTTTTTTTGTCCTCCCCTCTCCTTTTTTTCTTGGGGTAAAAAAAGACACTACGGAATGAAATTATTTTGCGGAAGCAAGAGAAGAAGCTTAAGAAACCTATCGTGGAAAACAATGCACCATACTTATTCTATACAAGGCTGCAATAAATCAAGCCATCGCTATAAAAATCTCTACAGGTAAAAAAAAAGAAGAAAATAGGTGATATTAAAGAGATGAGAACATGTACATGGAATCTGTCTAGGTGTATGTTGCAACATATTATGATTAATCTGTCTATTATCGGATAAATTTGCAGTATGTGGAACATCAAGTTATTGCTGAAACTTTTTTATACAACCACACAATGTAAGGCTTCATTCACTAAGAAAGCTTTAGAATATCCTATTTGACCTACTTTGTTCTCCGAATCACAAACTAGGCAGGTTACATTTTTTTTCTCTCTAACAATATCTTGGTTTCCTGGGTTACAGTGAAAGGAATAAATCTAGCCTTTCAAAGATTGTCTAGATATTCCTTATTTCTAAATGTTTTTTAGACAAATGTAATCATTCAACGTGGTGTTCCTATGATAAATCTCTCATTTAACATAGAAATGATAATGTTTTCTGTTGCCTTTTTTGGTATAATGTTTTTGGATTGTTATAACTGCGAAGTGATCTCCCCGAAACTG
The DNA here is from genome assembly GCF_947563725.1 of Argiope bruennichi. Lineage (NCBI taxonomy): Eukaryota > Metazoa > Arthropoda > Arachnida > Araneae > Araneidae > Argiope > Argiope bruennichi. The sequence continues at coordinate 134,492,200 of NC_079163.1, forward strand.
TTAAATCAATGTGTATTATTACAGAGGAGAAGGCGATTTATCTCTGTTTCACGCAATGTATAATTTGGAATCGTTAGACGGAAACAATTTGATAGAGAACAAAATTACATATCAAATTTCATATAATGAAATCGTTGCGTTTTTGAATTATCGCAAATATGCAAAGACCAAACGATCCTTGATGGATTTTGTTTCAAATTTGATATTCTACACTTTCAATATTAAATCTGTGTATAAAATTTTATTCATGTAACCCCCTTCATTCTTCATTTAAACTTATTTTAAGATAGTTGGACAGATGTAAATGGATTTCGTTCAAAATTGGATGTAAATCTACACATTTGAAATCAAGATCATATATCATTCATCTAGCTGAAAACACTTTTCATTTCACTGGCAGATAGATATAATTCCAAAAACGTATTTTTCGAACTCAGAGAATTGTGAAACGCGGAGATTCGTCAAATTCCCGAATTTTCTGACAATTACAATAACATCTCTTCGTATACGAGAAAATAAAAACCACTATGCACAGAGTATAAGACAAACTATTGGATCTTGAACTACTCAATTTAGCGGTGTTAGAAAAAGGTTTAAAATTTTGGTTAGAATTTTAACGTTTATCCGCAGTAAGTGCAGAGCACAAACATTGCTTTCATGTCATTTTAAGATTTAAATAAAACGCCTTTTCAGTAATAAAATTCCATTCCACTGCAATTGTTTTTTCAAGTTTTATTAGATTTTTCAAGTTAATTTTAAGAACAATTTATAACAATGCTTTTTATTATTGAAATAATTTTAAAATCAAATTTATTGCTCAATGAAACTTTTCACTCTCATGCTTTTACCAGTATAAAGCCAAAAAATATTCATAGATATTAACGTCAAAGTAGAATTTACACTTTTTTTTCATTACCATCATGTTTTTAATCTGGCATTCTTTCTGCAAACTGAATGACGTTATGCATTGATCGCAACGGCTGATATAATCAAGCCAGATAAAGACAAGATAGACGAGTCAAGCCAAGATAATCATGCTACAATGTTTCTGAGTACAGGTTCGAATTCCTCTAAATTTTCCTGCTGTAAGATACGTAGCCATTTCTATACTTTCCACTGAACATGGATTGATTGAATTAACTTATTTAGAGAAAAATAGCGAATTTTTAAATTATTTACATTCTTAGACTTTAATTTGAAATCAAAACAGTTTAATCAGTCAATATAATGTGGCAAGAATTTATTCTGTAATCATTGATTTAAAAAAGGGATTGAACCTCATCTGATCATGGATTAAAATTAAGCCTGTTTCAAGATAACTGTCCCGACACTCTAAAACGAGAAACAGATAATTTAACCCTAGAGGAATTAAAGTTATATTGATGAATTAAACACTGTAAATTGTATTTTCAATTCTTAGTAAGAATTTTCTAACAAGCAAATTTATTTCATGAAATATATAGCAAAAACAAAACAAAACACTGTTTTAAGAACTTTTTCAAGTCAGAGCATATATACATTTCTACATCTGGTCTGTTCATCCGCGCAACATTTTTTAAGATTTACAGATTATAAAGTTTTTAATTTTTTTATGAATTCCTTCAGGAAAAAATATTAATATCTTTAAACATGGTGTTAGGAAAATATATGAAATCCGGTACTCTTAGAGGAAAAAAAAAAATCATGACAAATTAGAGCATTTCAGAAAGCATACATTAACTCCATAAAAGTTAAGCAATGACTGTATAAGTAAAAACATTCAAATTTGATAAACCATCGTGTAATCATTCAGCTTAAAATTTGAAGGAAATTCAAAACGCTTATCCAAAGCATGAACAAAAAAATGTATTTAATATCATCGCGTGAATATAAATTAAAAAGATGAAAAATATTACTGTAAAATACAATTTATAACATTTTTAAAGATTTTTCTTAAATTAATGAAATATAAATTCCTTCAAAATTAATGAAAAATAAAAAAAAAATTAAATTCCTATCTCTGAAAAGGGTTTTTTTTAAAATTTAAAGTGGACAAAAATTTTGTGCAGTAACATAGCCGGAAATTTTTGAGGAAAAACGTTGGTTAATTAATACATAAAAATACATGTACAATTTTTAAAAATTCTTTCTTGGTGAGAATTTACTATTCCAGAATTCACTACATGCGTTATTCGGCTGCTCTGAGGTAAATAATCTGGCCTGTAAATGTTTGGTATTGTTACGAAATTTCCGGGGTTCGTTTGGATAGTGAGAGTTATATGGTGCGGAGAACGCTCACTCAGCAGACGGCAGTAGAAAAAGGAACAACGACGTTTATTTACATGAAAACACACAGGACAGCACAAAGACGACAACTATATCCAGCACAGAGAAGACAATTATCTTCAGCCGCGATGCAAACAGCAGCACACAACAAGACTCTACTGCAGACAGTAGCGCACAGCTTAGTTCAGCACTAGTTTGACTCCGTCGCTGCTCTGCCAATCCCTGGAAGACCAGTTCTTCACCGTCGATTCCGACTACTCTCTCTATCGATTCCGACTACTCTCTCTGTCGATTCCGATTACTCTTCACCGTCGATTTCGACTACTCTACTCTGGCAGCACAGACTGCCTCCTTTTATAGGTCTCAGGAGGTGTGCTGGAAGCCTCTCAATCAATTAGGAACGTTCGAGGGGTATCTCGGTACCTAATGGACGGATCGGGAAAATTCTCGATGTTTCGGGTATAATCTATTTTGGCGCCGAAGTCGCCAAATTCGTCGCCAAATGGTCGCCAAGTTTGTCGCCAAGCTCATGGACCTCCGACGCGACACCCGGACTCCGTCTAATACAGATGACTGTAAAACTGTCTTTCTGATGATGGAACCAACTATGCTGAGAAGCCGCATCACAGATTCGTAACAGTTTGATTTCAGCAGTTTTCGCCCCTCAGGGGCTCACCTACTAAAGGTCAGTACGGGTGTCCGAATCCCGAGGTACCCAGGGATCTTTACTCCCTTTATATTTACTCTCCCCTCCGTCTTCTACTTTTGGCTGTAATTCTTCTTTCCCTCGAGGGTAGAAGAGGGAGCTCTCCATGAGAAGCTGTCGCCGCTCTGTTTGCTTCCTGCTTCTCATGGACAGCAAATACTCCCACGTGTTTGCCGTGAGTGGCGACCCATTAGACGGGTGGTGCACTGTGGTCCCCGGTGTATCAATCGGCCGGTAGCTATCAACCCAAGTTGTTAGTCTGCTATGGATCAAGCGAAGGGGTCACTCCTTGGGCTTGGCGTTAAGGGTGGTCACTGTCCCCGGGGGTGACTCTGAGCGTATAGGTTCCGGCTAGCGCTGGGGTAAGCGCCGCTGCTGGGATTGGAAAGAGCCGGTGGCTGCCTTCCCTTGTTGGACTCCGTGGTGGGTGGTGCCGTCGGGGCCCGAATCCCCATCAATATCGTATGGGAAAAAAAAACCGTTCTCCCTTCAGTGGGCGTCAAATGTTACCGAATCAAATTCAAACCATTTCACGTTTTGATACATTTTTCTCCATTAAAAGAGTTTCCGAATCCAAAGATACTTTTCACTCGGTATCACCATTTCTTGTACAAAAAGCCATATTAGCAACCGTTGGTGATGTTGCATGTATACGTAAACTGCGTTCTGGGGATTTGCTTATAGAAGTTAATTCTAAGAAGCAAGCGCAGCACGTAACCAAACTAAAAGAATTAGCTAGAATACCAGTTACTGTTTCCCCTCACTCTTCCTTAAATTATTCGAAAGGTGTCATAACCAGTAGAGAGCTATACAATGTTTCTCTTGAAGAAATATCTAAAGGATTTCAACAGCAAGGAGTAACTCATGTACGTCGCATAACCATTCGGCGGGATGGGCAACTCATTAATACGAAACATCTCATCCTCACTTTCCATTCGCCTAAACTGCCTGAATTTGTATACGCCGGCTATCTGAAATTACCTGTTAGAGCATATATACCCAATCTCTTGAGATGTTTCCAATGCCAACGTTTCGGCCACTCCAAAGCTAATTGCAGCGGGACAGTAACTTGTGCCAGATGTGCTGAAAAAGGACATGAAAGCCAGGAGCGCATTGCGCCAGAAAAGTGCGTCAATTGTGGTGAAAATCATGCTTCCTTTTCGAGACTTTGCAAACGTTGGACTCTTGAGAAACAAATAACCACTCTTAAGTTCAAAGAAAACATTACATATCCTGAAGCTAGACGTAAAATACTAGCTCAAACACCTACGCCTGGTTTAACCTAGGCTTCTGTGGTACAGAAACAGTTTTGTGTAAACTGTTCTTGTCTAAATTGTGTTAAATCTGCCACCCAGACAAAAACACTTGAAAAATCAACTGATTCAGAAACAGAGCATTCCACAAACAATGAAATTGAATTCTCGAAACCTGACAAACCTAAAAGAAACAAATCAAAATCTGGAAAACATTTGAAATTACAACTCTCAAAACATGGTCTTTCTCCACAGGATATTAGAACAAATCAACCTTGCGCAATTCGGTTGCTTTGGGACTCGCAAATCAAGGTGCAGTCCACAAAGACCTAACGTCCATTTTTGGAGGCACAGACCTAATCGCACTTCATCCATCAGAAGAAGAGGATGAACTTAAAATGAGTTGCGATACTTCTCAACTTCTCAACACTGTTCCTAATCCTTTACTTGAAGCAAAAGTTTCTTAATGGGTACCTTCGTTTCATGGAATTGTCGTGGCGTTCGGTCCAAATTGAATGAAATTAAGACCATCCTTAACAACTTTCATCCTATCTGATTTGGTGTTCAGGAGACCTTCTTGACACCTAATATCCCCATCAAAATACGCGGTTATAACTGTGCTCGTAGAGATGCAGAAACAGCATCTCAACCTTCTGGTGGAGTTTGTATTTTGACGTCGAATTTATATCCGAGTACACCTCTCCTATTACACATTTCTCTGCAGGCTGTGGCTGTTCAGGTTCATACACGAATATGTGCTCTCCTGAACTCTTGCCGGTATTGAACTTTGCAGTTAGCAAAGATCTATATAATAGCGATCATTTTCCTATTATTGTCTCCCGTGCTGATAGCGGTGGTGCGACTCTCTGTCCTCCGCGTTTTCTATTCCAGCGGGCAGACTGGGATACTTTCACTCAATTCGCAGATATCACAGAGACTATGATCAGTACTTACGACATTACGGAAGCAATGCAACTTGTTATTGACACCATATTAAACGCCCCAAATGCCACCATTCCAAAGACCTCCCCACGTCTCAGAAAATTTCGCAGACCGTGGTGGAATGAGGCTTGTCGCAACAGCCACAAGCAGCAGAAAAAATTATGGAACATCTTTCGGAGGTACCCGACAACTGAAAATCTCGTTGCTTTTAAAAGAGCCAAAGCGCTAGCTCGTCGCATTCGTCGTCAGAGTCAGAGGGATTCCTGGATTAAATTCGTATCTTCTATTACATCATCGACCTCCAGCAAACAGTTGTGGAAAAAAGTAAAGGCTGCTAATGGTATTTATTGTAAATCTTCCATTCCTGTTTTAAATACAGGAAGTGGGATACATTCTGCTCCATTAGAAGTAGCCAATATCCTGGGTCAAGCATTCGCCCAAGTTTCCGCAATAGAATCTCATAGTCCTGAGTTTCTGGCGATTAAGAATTCCACGGAACGGTTGCCTCTGCATTTTAATGACCGTCGCAAGTTTTCATATAACTGTAAATTTAAAATGTTTGAACTCGAAAAGGCCTTATCTAAATCTCATGACACCAGTCCAGGGCCAGATGGGATTACATATAACATGCTCCGTCATTTGAATACCACTTCCCTTTCCAACCTGTTATTGTTATTTAACAGAATCTGGACCGAGCAGAAGTAACCTTCACAATGGCGAAGCTATTGTTCTCCCAATCCTCTGACCTACCGACTAATAGCTTTGACGAGCTGTCTCTGTAAAACCTTAGAATGTATGGTCAATTCTCGTTAGATTTTTGAATTAGAAAAACAAAGATTTATCTCTCAGTTGCAGATTGGTTTCCGTAGAGAACGGTCTAGTGTTGACAACCTCGTCCTTCTGGAAACGCAAATCCGCAATGCATTTGTGAGGAGAAATCAACTTGTATCTATTTTTTTAGATATAGAGAAAGCGTACGACCGTACGTGGCGTCACGGCATACTCTCAACGCTTTTTAACTATGGTTTTAGAGGAAATTTACCGATATTTTTAAAAAACTTTTTATCTTGTCGAACGTTTTAAGTTCGCATGGGTAACGTCTATTCAAATGGTTTTATTCAAACTGAAAGTGTCCCGCAGGGTAGCATTCTTAGTGTTACTCTTTTTATTGTCCATTTTAGCCAATTAATTAATGTTTTACCTCCATCTATTCAAGGCACATTATACGTGGATGATCTCCAGATCTCTTGCCAAGGGCAATATGCACCTGATAGAGCGACAACTGCAGGTTGCTGTAAACAAACTTGTAAATTGGTGCAATGAAAATTGGCATACGATTTCTCCAGAGAAAAGTAAATGCGTTCATTTTTGTAGGAAACGGGGTATTCATTTAAATCCCGAAGTTCGGATTCGTAATGCTACCATCCCTGTGGTCAATGAAATAAAGTTTTGGGGGATAATATTTGACAGTAAGCTCACTTTCCTTCCGCATGTTTGCGGGAGAAATGTGACAGGTCATTAAACATTCTCAAGGTATTGTCCAGAACCACTTGGGGAGCAGATCGAACTTCCTTGCTCAGAATTTATCAAGCAGTGACTTTATCCCGTATAGATTACGGAAGTATGGTGTATGGCTCTGCTCGTCCTACAGTTTTACGTAGACTTGATACTATACATCATTCTGCTTTGAGAATTAGCTCAGGAGCATTTCGCACCTCGCCTGTGAATAGTCTGTATGTGCTCTGCCATTATCTACCACTAAGTTTACGGCGTGAAAAATTATCTGCTCAATATTATCTTCGAGCACTGTCTGTTCCGAAGCGTCCTGTGTGTTCTTTGACATTTCCGGTTAGTCTTCGGAGACTTTATAATACTCGTCGCTCTCACGTACTTCTATTCTGCGAGTGAGTTAAACTACTCCTTCGTGATTATGGACTTCATGATAATTTAATCCAGACTACCGATCCATTTTCCTTTCCTCCTTGGAATATTCCTCAGTTTTCATTTTTAATTCCCTTCTCTAGTTTTGAAAAGCAGAGTACTTATCCTATTGTTTACCAGAATCTGTTTAATTCTCATTGCTGTCAGTATTCAAATTACTTAAAAATATTTACGGGTGGTTCGAAATTAGATGGTCATGTTGGTTGCGGTATTGTTTTTGATACCGACATATTTAGTTACCGTCTTTACTCATCTCTATCTGTTTTATCCGCTGAATTATTAGCCATCTTTTATGCTCTTCAGGGGATTTCACTCTCTTCTGATCGTAAATTTTGTATCTATACTGACAGCATGAGTTTATTGACAATGTTTTCCAACTTTAATAATCAGATTCACCCGGTTGCCTTGAAAATCCTTGATCTTCTAAGGACTTTAAAACAGTTATTTTAAGATATTATTTTGCTGGATTCCGAGTCATGTCGGAATCGCTGGTAATGAGCTGGCGGATAATGCAGCAAAGAGTGCATCTTTGCTTTCACAGCAAGACATACCGTTCCGTGATGCTAAAAATATTTTTCAACGTCGTATGAATTAATTCTGGCAGGAATCGTAGAACAATCATACTAATAACGAACTTCATAACGTAAAACCTATCATTTCATCCTGGCCTTGTTTACCAGTGCGCGAGCTAGACGTCAAATTGTCTAGACTCCGCATTGGTCACACTCGTTTCACTCATAAACACCTTTTATTCGGTAATCGAGCTCCTATCTACTCTAGATGCCAAGTGATTTTAACCGTTCTTCACCTTTTAATAGAATGTCCTAATTTTAATCATCATCGTTTGAGATTTTTTAATGCTTCATCTGTGGATATGCAAATGCTTGTGGGGAAACATCCCCACAAAAACCTTTTTAAATTTTTAAAAGAAACTGGATTTTACCATTTTATTTAACATTTAACTTTGTGGTTTTTACCTTGTTTACAATTTTAAGAGTTACTGCTTTGCAATTTTATCATTGTTTATTTAATCAGCTGTGGGATGTAAAATCTAAGACTATATTTTAACCATATGTCTGGCGCAGTATAGTCAGATATGGCTCTTGAGCCAATAAACACCAAACTCCAATCCAATCCTTGAGCAGTTTTCGAAGAGAATACTACTTTATAAGCATCATCATATTAACATCTTTAAAAGTTCAGGGTTCTTCAAATATTAAATGGAAGGGGAAGTGACTTTATCACCATTGGCCGATTGAGTACCAGATTTATAGACTATTATTCTAAATTTATTTTATAAATATTAAATGCAAATTTAGTATAATCTAGAACACTCAATAGATTCTAGATGTATATTCAAACTCCCTATGGTACAAAAATTTTATAAAGGGATTCGATTAAAAAGATACATAACGTTTCGTTTGAATATTCTAGAACATTTATGGAAATGATACGAATCAAAGCTTTCGAAACTAGGGCCATTCTAAATCCAATATCGACTAGAGAATTTGTAATATATAGATTCCTGGGAAAGTTTTTTTTTTTTCTTTCTTTCTTTTTCGAATTCAGTTGTTCTAGTTTTGAAATGTGTGACTTCATTTTTAATTGTTTCTAAAGTTTGTTTTTTTATTAAGATTATGTTCATATCTTTCTTATTAATTTCACACTTTGAAATTCAAGATATATTTGCATTAACCTATACAGTATGGATCAATAATATATATATATATATATATATATATACATATATATATATATATATATATATATATATATATATATATATATATATATATATATATATATATATATATATATATATATATATATATATATATATATATATATCCTTTAAAACGAAGAATCTAGATTTTCGCACTTTTTAAAATCTATACAATAAGTTATTGCAGCTTGATCAACAATTTTCTTACGAATTACTCTATTGTTTTATTAGGCATTAACCTACTGCACTTATAAGGTATAAAATAAAATGTTTCTAGCAAAATGATTCACCGCGTAAGTAGTGAAGAAACAGATTAATATAGCGATTATTATTTTGCAAGTATAATTTACCTCTATACCATGCCTTTTAACTGCTCTAGGTTTCTTTTGTCACAGTTTTTCTTCCTGAATATCATTATTTGGTACCTTTTTGAAGGATAAACTATAGAATCTTAGATTGAAACTTGTACCTTTATTTGCGTTGCAAATATATTTTCGCATTATTAAAATTATTGAATATTAAACGACATATAAAAATATTAAATATATCAAAATTCCAGAAAATAATAAACAAAATGAAAACGAAAACAAAAAAAAATTTCAAAGGAGTAACTTCATATACAGAAATTATGGGAGAAAAGTAGAAGAAAGATTAAAATAATTTCTTATTTATTAAGAAAAATTTAATCCTAAATGACTTATTTGTTAAGAGACATATTTGACAAAAGAAATAAAAACGAAAAAAATTCAATCAAAACTACTTTGTCTTAATATTTCTTTCAAAACGCTACAAAGTGATATTGCAAAGAAGTGACTTGTTAAGCTTGCATTAGTATTATTAAGCTTGCGAATGTTTGTCGATATAAAAACTAGGAATTAAGAATGTTGATATGACAAATTGAGATGAATTGAGAAAGAAAAGAGGAATACTAAATGAATTATGAAAGAAAATTTACTCAGATATAGTTTAAAAGAAAAACCAATTGCAGAGTTGCTTGCCCGATTTTACTACATCGAAAATTTCAATATTTTTGCAGCTCAGATTTTTCTTCTTAAACTATAGTAATATATTATAATATTCAATAAACTTTACCTAATAAACTGCCATATCAAATTCCTGAAGATGCTTAATTAGTTGAATGCAAGAATTAAAGACTACACATCTCTATTATCTGACATATGGACTGAATCACACCAGTTCGTCAAGAGAACTCTTTTGAAATTTTTTTTAAAAAAGTAAATACTTTTTTAAGAATCTAGAATGTTCTTAAATTGTTTATCTTTCACTTAAGTAACGGTCTCATAAATGATAAGTTTGGCGGGAGTTACATCTCAACATTAAGCTGAGAAAAGTCAGACACTAGCTTATATTATAGTAGTTATTGAATCTTAATTATTACTTTTTTCAATTATTGTGTACTTGCATATAAAAATTGACAGAAGCGTAACAAGATTATTTGATATAAATATGTTTTCATTGGTGGCATTATTTTAAATTTCTTTTTCATTGCATTTTATCACAATACTTGTGGCTAATACTGTTTCCGGCTTCATTTACCTGTTTGATAAAGTCAGCTTTGGTGCCTTTGAGTTTGCTCATTCCACCTTGACACGAATTTTATCTCAGTCGATCTTTAGACCATTCAAGATTCATTTCCTATTGGTCATTGCAAACGCGAACTTAAATATATTTGGCTTTTTCAATAAAATCCGGTGAAATGGGACTTTCATGCCCTCAAAATTAGTAGCAGGGTTTCTGGAATATGGCACTTTGTACAAGCCTTTTATTAAACATACCAGAGATAATCCGCTTGCTTTTTGCTGTAACTCAATGTATTTTGAGTTTAGTAATTGAGTTTATCAATACCCGGTTCTTCAACTCGATCTCATTTACCTCTACTCAGTAGTGGGCATTGGGACTTGGCGCATGACAAGAAATTATATCTATTAAATCTTATCTTTAAAGTATTATGGTTAATTTTATTTTTTATTGTAATTATAAAATTGTACTCACCATAGTAACTTCTCAAGTTACAAGCAGAAAAATCTCTTTCTTTTATTAAAAACCTTTCTTTCCAACAACATTAGCCCCTCAGGGGCTCACCTACTATAGGTGAGTACGGGTGTCCCTATCCCGAGGTACCCAGGGATCTTTACTCCCTTCATGATTCTCCTCCTCTACGCCTTCTGCTATTTGCTTGATCCTTCCATCCCTCGACGGCAAGAAGGGAGCTCTCCATGAGAAGCTGTTGCCGCTCTGTTTGTTTCTTGCTTCTCATGGACAGCCAAAAAACCCCACGTGTTGGCCGTGCGTGGCGACCCTTTAGACGGGTGGTGCACTGTGATCTCCGGTGTGCCAATCGGCTGGTATCCTAACCACTTGGTTAGTCTGCTAGGGATCAAGCGAAAGAGTCATTCTCTGGGGCTTGGCGTTAAGGGTGGTCAACGTTCCTGGAGGTGACTCTGAGCGTATAGGCCTTGGCTAGCATCAAGGTAAGTGCCGAGGCTGGGGATGTCCAGAGCCGGTGGCTGCCTTCCCTTGTTGGGCTCCGTGGTGGGCGGTGCCGTCAGGGCCCGAATTTTGTCATTTCTTTGCATGGGGTCTTTTCAAAATTCTTCTGGTGTCGGAAATTCTTATCTGGAACGTAGCAACATAGATTGTCTTAGTAAATTCGTAAGATTTTTAATTCTGTCCTTTGATAAATCGAGAAACATTTCTTCTCTTTCACCTTTTGCAATCTACAAAGGTATTACAGGCATTGGTGGGGAACCAAAATCAATTAAAAAATTAAAATCGGGTGATTTCTTGATTGAAACTTTGTCTTCGACGCAAACAAAATCTTTTCTTATTGCAAAAACATTACTTGACATTCCAATATCTGTAACACCCCACAAAACTCTGAATTCTGTTCGAGGTGTTATCTCTGAGCCTGAATTGTTCAACACTTCAGAATCGGAAATTTTAGAAGGATTCGCTGATCAGGGCGTTATTCATGTTCGTCGTATTTTTATGAAGAAAGGTTCTGAATTACAACCAACTAATAGTATAATCTTAACCTTCAATAAAACTGAACTACCCAAATCTGTAAAAGCTGGTTACTTGTACTGTCGTGTACGGCCTTTTATCCCCAACCCGATTAGATGTTATAAATGTCAAAGGTTTGGACATTCAAAAGCTGCCTGTCGTGGAAATTTTGTGTGCTCTAGATGTGCATCAGTTGGGCATTCTTCTACTGACTGTCATTCAGAGCCGAAGTGTGCGAATTGTTCGCAGCCGCATGAATCAAGCTCAAAGGTTTGTCCTACATGGCAACAAGAAAAACAAATTCAGAGGCTGAAATCATTAAAAAATATTTCTTATGCAGAAGCAAAAAAACTGTGTTTGCCACCATCTGTTCCATCATTTGCAACTATAGTGCAGCAAAGAAAATCCTTTATTACAACTGAAAAATTTGTACAAACAGATTTAAGTTCTACTAACCTGTTCAGTGCTTCTAAAATCTCTGTTTCAACTCTTACAGATGACAAAATTTGTAATGTCACACGGCCTCCAAAAAAGAAAAAAACCAAGCAATACAACAATATGGATTCTAATGAAAATGTTTTTGTTTCTGAATTTAGAGATTCAAACACATTTGTCCAAGATACAAGCGAATTACCAGGTTCAACCAATCCACTGAGAGAATCCATATTAACTGATAATTTACTTTCTGATGATGCAGAATCGGATGATTTCATTGATTATGATCCCGAAGAAACCATTGACGAAGACATAATAAACGACGTTAGACATCAGCCATCAACCAGTCGGACAATCACTAATCCACGCTTTTATTCAACTTTTAAAAGGAAATATGTTAAACATCGACGTAAGAAAAAAAGCTAACACTGGTTTTAGCACTTGGTTTTTAACTATTGCAAACAACATTGGCATTTGTCAAGAAAACATTACATATGTCACAATCTTTTACCATTCCTTGATTATTTTTATCGCGTATTTCTGATTAATAACATTTGTTAATCTTTCATTGTACCTTGTTTTAGAGATGAATCACGTTTGAATCATTTAACCTTTTTTATAAATCCAACTATAAGAGTTTTAATCCACCATTTGTACTTGATATATACCATATGTTTGGCGCAGCATAACCAAAATTGGTTTTTGTGCCATAAAACTTCATTCACTCACTCACTCCAACAACATTAGGGAGGCAGGTGATCATTCCATTGTTTGGGAAAGAAAACATAATCTAGTGTTGCGATTCTTGAGTCTGTAGGTTCTCAGATCGGCATAAATCCTAACTCTTGAGTTAATTTAGTTTTAAAGATTAGTTGCAAGGTTCAGTATCCCAGATATATAATTAATCAGAGTTATTTAAAGTCTTTATCCAATTTTTAAGTTCACACAAGAACTATCACGAACCATCATTCGGCTTCAAATGTCAAGAGTGAAAAAGTTGAATGGCAGTTAAAGGATGTTGTTAGATTTCATCGTAATTCTACACCACTATAGATAAAAGTCCTCATGGTTTTGCTAGATATCCGTGCGAATCTAAAGAAGATTCAGATTTGATGTTGAAGATTTTCATGTTGAATTATTTTACGATGAACTCTTACATCTTCCTGGAAAAAATTTTCTAGCATTGAAATTCAGTCCTACATTTCCTGAATTCATCAGGGAATTTAAAAATAACAATAAGACCTTGCATCTAATTCCAGCTTCAAATCACACACACACACACACGAAAAAAATATTTTTCCACAAGGATTCGGTTTCAACTATTCTTTTCATCCGGCAAAAAATAATATGTCGATCTTTTGAATAATATATGATGTATCCCACAAAATTAGTTCAAGATGAGTAAATTGTTAATTTTGACAATGCTTGAAAAACAATTGATAGATTCGAGCTCGCATATATTTTGTATGAAACTCTTCAAACCTGCTGACGAGGCACCGCATACAATTCCACAGTATAAAATAAAATATGTAAGCACTTCAGTCGAATTATAGCCCAAAACCGATTTCGTTACGAAGTATTTATTGTAGCTACTTCAGAATTACCATTATAGACTATGCCAGTTTGCCAACCCCCTCAGGGGCTCACCTACTATAGGTGAGTACGGGTGTCCCAATCCCGAGGTACCCAGGGATCTTTACTCCCTTTATGTTTCCAATCCCCTACGCCTTCTGCTTTCTGCTGTTTTTCCCTCCTTCGACGGCAAGCGAGGGGGCTCTCCATGAGAAGCTGTCGCCGCTCTGTTTGCTTCTTGCTTCTCATGGACAGCCAAAGTCCCACGTGTTGGCCGTGCGTGGCAACCCATTTGAAAGACGGGTGGTGTACTGTGGTCCCCTGTGCATCAATCGGCTGGTAGCTAGTCACCTGAGTGGCTAGTCTGCTAGGGATCAAGCGAAGGGGTTACTCCTTGGGCTTGGCGTTAAGGGTGGTCACTGTCCCCGGGGGTAACTCCCAGCGTATAGGTTCCGGCTAGCACCAAGGTAAGTGCCGAGGCTGGAAATGGCCAGAGCCGGTGGCTGCCTTCCCTTGTTGGGCTCCGTGGTGGGCGGTGCCGTCTGGCCTGAATTTCTCTAAATATCGCATGGCTCCTCCCAAAAAGGGTCCCTTTAGTGGGCGTAGCATTGTTCCAAATACTTCTAATTTTGAGTACCATTTCGATAGTTTTTTCATAGTCAAACGTTTGTACGATAAAAAACGAAACTTTTGAAACAGTATAGCCATTCTTGGTGCAGAAGGCCATCACTGCAACTGTCGGTGAAGTAATATCAATTAAAAAGATGCGATCTGGTGACTTGTTAGTAGAGGTCAATTCTCGAAAGCAAGCCCAGATCATACAAAAATTGAAAGCTCTTGCAACTATCCCAATCAGTGTCAGCCCCCATGCTTCATTAAATACCTCTAAAGGTGTTATCACTTGTGGAGAAATTCTGAATCTCTCTGTTGACTACATAACAGATGAGTTAAAATCCCAAGGAGTTGTTCATGTCCACCGAATTACCATCAGGCGTGATGGAGAAATCATAGAAACTAAACACCACATCCTAACATTTAAATCTCCAAAACTACCAGAACATATCTATGCAGGCTACATCAAATTACCAGTAAGACCATACATCCCGAACCCTCTTAGATGCTTTAACTGCCAGCGCTTTGGTCATTCAAAGGCAAACTGCCGCGGGACACTCACTTGTGCCCGATGCGCAGAAAAAGGTCACGACAGCCAGCAGTGTGCCGCAACAGAAAAGTGCGTGAACTGCGGTGGCGATCACACGTCCTACTCTCGATCTTGCTCGCGATGGCAGCTTGAAAAACAGATTATAACTCTAAAAATCAAAGAAAATCTATCTTTTCCTGAAGCTAGGCATAGGATTGTAGCTCAAACTCCTACTCCTGGCATAACATATGCTTCTGTTATAAAAAGGTCATTTTGTGCAAACTGCTCTTGCACAAACTGTATTAAAAACGTTACCACATCCAAACAACTGAGAAATGTTTCTTCTTCAGACACAGAAAACTCCGTCAGTGTTACCCCTGAAACTTCTACAGTTTTAAAAAAGAAATCAAAGAAAAAAACTCAAAAATCGCTGACATTGAAGCTTGCAAAACGTGGCCTCTCATTACAAGATGTTCCTCAAAAACTGAAAAAATCGACATTAAAAAATTCCGTCGCTTTTGGGATT